>NC_079191.1:17454476-17481976 GCF_029499605.1 Hyla sarda
GGAGTCAATGGGAACCGTACAGACCTGTATGTGCGAACGGTTCCATCCGGTTTTCACCATACGGTTTTTGACTTTGCACAGTTTTTTTTTCTTGGAATTTCAATCAAACAAGTGAAACTTTATTCATAATGGAGTGAAAAGTTAAAAACGTATACGTTTTCTTCTTAAAAAACGGATGCAACCGGACATCATTTTTTAAACCTTCTACGTTTTTTAACTGTATACGGGTTATATTTTGTACACGCGTTTTGATACAGTTTAGTCCGGTTTTGAGGAATCCGTTTTTCATCAAAAACCTGATACGGGAACTGTATTGCAAAAACGTGGTGTGAATGCAGCCTTATCAAAACCTGTCCAGAGGAAAAGTTGCTGAGTTGCCCAAAGCAACCAACCAGATTACTACTTTCATTTTTGACAAGGCCTCTGAAAAATGAAAGAAGCGATCTGACTGGTTGCTATGGGCGACTTGTCAATTTTTTTTTTTTTATCTGCACAAGTTTTGATAAATCTCCCCCTATATTCTTTGAGGTTAAACAAGAGCTTTGCTGTTCCTGTATCTTCTGATAAGGTGCCTTGAAATGACATATATTCATCTATCTATTAAAGGGGTACTCCCATGGAAATTTTTATTTTTATTTATTTTTTTTTTTTAAATCAACTGGTGCCAGAAAGTTAAACAGATTTGTAAATCACTTCTATTAAAAAAATCTTAATCCTTCCAGTACTTTTTAGGGGCTGTATACCAAAGAGAAATCCAAAAAAGAAATGCATTTCCTCTGATGTCATGACCACAATGCTCTCTGCTGACCTCTGCTGTCCATTTTAGGAACTGTCCAGAGCAGCATATGTTTGCTATGGGGATTTTCTCCTGCTCTGGACAGTTCCTAAAATGGACAGCAGAGGTCAGCAGAGAGCATTGTGGTCATGACATCAGAGGAAATGCATTTCTTTTTTGGATTTCTCTTTAGTATACAGCCCCTAAAAAGTACTGAAAGGATTAAGATTTTTTAATAGAAGTGCTTTACAAATCTGTTTTCCACGGGAGTACCCCTTTAAAGAGTGCCTGTCATCAAACCATATTTTATAAACTAACTCAAATCATATTCCCTAACACCCCTCCTGCACTTCAAAAAGCTCTGTATCATACCATTCCCCTTGCTCACATTATGTGAGCTCCCGTCAGGAGAAAGTGGGTGTTCACCCGCAGGCGCGACGTCACTGAAGCCTGTGAGAGCTGTGCCTCACCATGCCCTGCACGCACTTCCTGAGTTTGGTCTCCTGTAAGGCCGGGGAGGAGACCAAACTAACTGTTTGACTTACGGCAGGGAACAGAACAGAGCCACCTAGTGGCAGTTTTTTCAATCACATTAACCCCTTAAGGACGCAGGACGTAAATGTACGTCCTGGTGAGGTGGTACTTAACGCACCAGGACGTACATTTACGTCCTAAGCATAACCGCGGGCATCGGAGCGATGCCCGCGTCATGCGCGGCTGATCCCGGTTGGTGATCGCAGCCAGGGACCCGCCGGCAATGGCCGACGCCCGCGATCTCGCGGGCGTCCGCCATTAACCCCTCAGGTGCCGGGATCAATACAGATCCCGGCATCTGCGGCGGTTCGCGATTTAAATGAACGATCGGATCGCCCGCAGCGCTGCTGCGGGGATCCGATCATTCATAACGCCGCACGGAGGTCCCCTCTCCTTCCTCCGTGCGGCTCCCGGCATCTCCTGCTCTGGTCTGTGATCGAGCAGACCAGAGCAGGAGATGACCGATAATACTGATCTGTTCTATGTCCTATACATAGAACAGATCAGTATTAGCAATCATGGTATTGCTATGAATAGTCCGCTATGGGGACTATTCAAGTGTAAAAAAAAATGTAAAAAAATGTAAAAGTAAAAAAAAAGTGAAAAATCCCCTCCCCCAATAAAAAAGTAAAACGTCCGTTTTTTCCTATTTTACCCCCAAAAAGCGTAAAAAACATTTTTTATAGACATATTTGGTATCGCCGCGTGCCTAAATGTCCGAACTATTAAAATAAAATGTTACTGATCCTGTACGGTGAACGGCGTGAACGAAAAAAAATAAAAAAAGTCCAAAATTCCTACTTTTTAAATACATTTTATAAAAAAAAAAAATTATAAAAAATGTATTAAAAGTTTTTTATATGCAAATGTGGTATCAAAAAAAAGTACAGATCATGGCGCAAAAAATGAGCCCCCATACCGCCGCTTATACGGAAAAATAAAAAAGTGAGAGGTCATCAAAATAAAGGGATTATAAACGTACTAATTTGGTTAAAAAGTTTGTGATTTTTTTTAAGCACAACAGTAATATAAAAGTATATAATAATGGGTATCATTTTAATCGTATTGACCCTCAGAATAAAGAACACATGTCATTTTTACCATAAATTGTACGGCGTGAAAACAAAACCTTCCAAAATTAGCAAAATTGCGTTTTTCGTTTTAATTTCCCCACAAAAATAGTGTTTTTTGGTTGCGCCATACATTTAATGATATAATGAGTGATGTCATTACAAAGGACAACTGGTCGCGCAAAAAACAAGCCCTCATACTAGTCTGTGGATGAAAATATAAAAGAGTTATGATTTTTAGAAGGCGAGGAGGAAAAAATGAAAACGTAAAAATTAAATTGTCTGAGTCCTTAAGGCCAAAATGGGCTGAGTCCTTAAGGGGTTAAAGGAGTACTCTGATGGAAAACTTTATTTTTTTTAAATCAACTGGTGCCAGGAAGTTGCCAGGTGCCAGAGAAGCATATGTTTTCTATGGGGGATTTTCTCCTACTCCGGACAGTTCCTAAAATGGACAGATGTCAGCAGAGAGCACTGTGCTCGTGATGTCAGCAGAGAGCTCTGTGTTCAAAAAAGAAAAGAATTTCCTCTGTAGTATTCATCAGCTAATAAGTACTGGAAGGATTAATATTTTTAAATAGAAGTAATTTACAAATCTCCTAAAACCACTAGAGGGGGAGAGAGCACACCGTGCAGCTGAACATGCAGATATACGATACCGCTGGTATACACTGGCAGCCTCCGGACCCGATAAGTTACAAAGCAGCACCTGCGGGGTGCACACACTAGATGAAGTATCAAATAATACAGTGGAATACAGTGGAGGCCGGAAGAAGGACGTTCCTACGTCCGAAACAGTCGGCGTAGCCTCTGAGCGTCCCTTAACGTCTATGCCGTAGTGATCCCGGACCTTGGGCCTGCAGCTGTTTACCCGCGGTGAGTGCACGCTCTCTCTTTTCCACTGTATTAATTTACAAATCTGTTTAACTTTCTGTCACCAGTTGATTTAAAAAAAATAAAAATAAATAAAGTTTTCCACCGGAGTACCCCTTTAAAAACATATAAAGGTTTAGAATTTTAACAGCAAGTAAATAGCAAAGTGTCTTATAATTACATAAAGAACAGTATAATAAAAGTGTAGTTTGGTGACCGGTCCTCTTTAATTACAGCAGTTTCTGGAAAAGCTAAGTGACAACCAATGCGACCCCCATTGCTACTAATACAAGCAAAGGGATAACAGCAGCACACTGCTAGCGCTAAGCTACCTTATTTTTCGCCGTATAAGACGCACTTTTTCTTCCCCAAAAAGTTGGTGCGTCTTATACGGCGACTACACATTAAAATGGGCGGTCCTTGCGGCCATCAACGGCCGGGACCTGCGGCTAATACAAGACACCACCGATCGCGGTGACGCCCTGTATTAACCCTTCAGACGCGGCGATCAAAGCTGACCGCCACGTCTGAACCGAAAGTGACACTAAGGCTGCATTCACATCTCGTTTTGTACATACGGGTGCCGTATCCGTCTGGGGGAGGGGCAAACCGGGCGCTCCCGTACCCCAGCCCGTGACTCCATTTACTTTAATGAGCCGACCGGAGTCAGACAGCTCAGTTTTGACCCGTATGCAGTTTTGGACCGGACCTAAAACCGTAGTATACTACGGTTTTACTTCTGGTCAGGAAACTGCATACGGGTGAAAACTGAGCTGTTTGACGGGGTACGGGAGCGCCCGGTTTGCCCCTCCCCCAGCCGGATACGGCACCCGTATGTACAAAACGAGATGTTGATGCAGTCTAACCCGGCTGCTCAGTCGGGCTGTTCGGGACCGCCGCGGTGAAATCGCGGCATCTCGAACCGCTTACAGGACACCGGGAGGGACCTTACCTGCCTCCTCGGTGTCTGCTCCGTACCGGGATGCCCTGCATGGCCGGCGCTCTCCTTCGTCGTCATCGTGCGTAGTTAGGTGATGGCGGCGACTGAGAGCGAGGATACCGGGCAGCAGAGACATTTAGGGCAGCAGTAACGGGTCCGGAGCGGCGGGGACACGTGAGTATTACCTTCTATACCAGGGGTCTTCAACCTGCGGACCTCCAGATGTTGCAAAACTACAACTCCCAGCATGCCCGGACAGCCAACGGCTGTCCGGACATGCTGGGAGTTGTAGTTTTGCAACATCTGAAGGTCCGCAGGTTGAAGATCACTGTCCTATACTTTACATTGTATTTGGTTCAGAATCTTTATTTTCTAGATTTTTATGCTTTAAAATTGGGTGCGTCTAAATGACGAAAAATACGGTATATGTGAACTATGACCTGTATTACTTTGCAATACTGCTATGGTGAAAAATAGAGGTTCTTAGCTTACCATTTGGCCAGTGTGTACCATCCCACCAGCAGCGTGTACCTGTATACTTATTTCATACAATAGTTGTGTATTAGGATGTGCCGACCAATTATTCCTTTTTATGTTCCCCATTACTGCTCCCACATTTGTTCTCATCCAGTCTTTTTAGAGACTCGAATGGAAAATCCATCCATAATACATGGAAAGGGTTTTCTCTATGAACAGGATAGGTTATAAGTGTCTCATCTCAATGCTGGGGACGGGGTCCAACCACTGGGACCACCAACAGTCACAAGAAGGGGGTCCAAATACACCTGTTTGAATCAACCACCTACTAACAATAGCCAATAGGAATCCTCATTAGGTCAAATAAGCTGAACGGAGCAAAAATGCACTACCACTCCCTACCACCAGGGGGGGACATGTAGAACCCTGCACGGGACTGTTTTTGTAATCCCGCTCCCGCCGGATTTCTGTCCATTTTTGCCCGCTCCCGCAAGTTGTGTGTTCCACTTCCGCGTGTCCATCCTGCCCAGCTCCCGCAAACATTTTGCCCGTGCGCCGTTTCAGAGGTTTGCGGGACTGTATGTTCTGCGACCCCCCCAGAAGAACCTCATTACCACCTGCAAGTATTTATTTATTATTTTTTTGAGAAGATCCCACTGAAAGAATAAGCACGTTCAATTCTTTCAGCGGAGAGAGAGGAATCGGAATTTTTTTGCGGCAGAAAGACACGCCATGGAAATTTCGCTGTCTGAATGGCGCAGCAGACTCCCATTGAAAACAACAGGACTCTGCTGCAACAGAATTTATGAGCAGAATTTTTCCGCCGGATTCCCAGCAGCTGCTTTTTGCCGGCCCTGGGTGAAGTGTCTCTTCCTGTACACAGATAGGTAGAGAAGTGTCACTTAGGGCCAGTGGGGCAGCGAGCAGTCGCGAGGACCAACCTCTGCAACTACACAACCGGGTATCGGCGGCTTTTTATAAAATTATGATTTCTCTAAAATTCGTGTAAATTTCAGAGTAAATCATAGTATCCCGGGACCCCACGGTTTGGGCAGCAAAATTCAGATGACCGGTTTCCTTAGGGCAAATCTCTTTCCTTAGGGCAGTATATTCCAAACAGTGTGTCTCCTGCTGTTGCAAAACTACAACTCTCAGCATGCCCGGACAGCCGTTGGCTGTCCGGGCATGCTGAGAGTTGTAGTTTTGCAACAGCTGGAGACACTCTGTTTGGAAAACATTGCCTTAGGGCCACTGCAGTCTTCAAAAAAAAAACAATGAAAATCTAAGAAGTCCATTGAGCACAGTTCTGGTCCACTTTTTAACAAAGTTGTTAAAGGGGTACTCCCCTGAAAAACATTTTTCCTTTAAATCCACTGGTGCCAGAAAGTTAAAGAAATTTGTAAATTACTTCTATTTAAAAATCGTAATCCTTCCAGTACTTATCAGCTGCTGAATGTTCCACAGAAAGTTCTTTTCTTTTTGAATTTCCTTTCTATCACGACCACAGTGCTCTCTGCTGACACCTCTGTCCATTTTAGGAACTGTCCAGAGTAGGAGCAAATCCCCATAGCAAACCTCTCCTGCTTCGGACAGTTCCTGACATGGACAGAGGTGTCGGCAGAGAGCACTGTGGTCGTGACAGAAAGAAAAATTCAAAAAGAAAAGAACTTCCTGTGGAACATTCAGCAGCTAATAAGTACTGGAAGGATTAAGATTTTTAAATAGAAGTAATTTACAAATCTGTTTAACTTTCTGGCAGCAGTTGATTTAAAAGAATTTTTTTTTGCAGGGGAGTACCCCTTTAAAGGGGATAGCCAAGGCTAATTTATTCCAAAAACAGTGCCACCCCTGTTCTAGGATTGTGTGTGGCATTACAGCTCTGCTTCATTCTCTTCAATGGAACACAAGCTGCAATACCACAAACAAACTGAGGACAAAGGTGGCGCTGTTTACAGAAGAAGTCAGCTGTGTATTTCCAATCCTGGACAACCCTTTTAGCCAAACATAGACAAGGAATACGAGCATCACGATTAACCCTCTCCTCCCCGACAGCCCCGGTCAGGTCTAGGCCAGTTACCTAGCGTTTTTCATTGGCGTTAATACGACTTGTCCTTCCGTGGAAATATCTACGATGCAGTGCGCCGGAAGGATTCCCATCCCACATAGCTGGATATCCTGCGAGTCGTCCGATCCTATGAGCGTATGATCCTGCGAGAGAGACAAAAGCGGCAATGATGATAATGCGGTCTAATAACCAAGAATTCAACGACATTTTCCTGTCTTATCAATGGATGGAACATTCTGTAACTTGTCATGATAACTGCTTGCTGTAAGTGAATGGAAATATTCTGGTTTTACACACAGAGGCTACAACTGTGTTCACTCTGCGTAATGGTTGGTGAGCATCAGAAGCAGCACAAAACGACTATCCTGATAGAAAGCTACAATGTATCAGCTGTTCAGCTCACAGAGCATTGTCTAGACTGGATACAATTGTATCACTTCTCAGCTGAGAGCAGGACTAGCTATGTACAATGTATCAGTCTGGAGTCCAGGATGTTTAGCTCACAGAGCATTGTCTAGACTGGATACAATTGTATCACTTCTCAGCTGAGAGCAGGACTAGTTATGTACAATGTATCAGTCTGGAGTCCGGGATGTTTAGCTCACAGAGCATTGCCTAGACTGTATACAATTGTATCACTTCTCAGCTGAGAGCAGGACTAGCTATGTACAATGTATCAGTCTGTAGTCCAGGATGTTTAGCTCACAGAGCATTGTCTAGACTGGATACAATTGTATCACTTCTCAGCTGAGAGCAGGACTAGCTATGTACAATGTATCAGTCTGGAGTCCGGGATGTTTAGCTCACAGAGCATTGTCTGGACTGGATACAATTGTATCACTTCTCGGCTGAGGGCAGGACTAGCTATGTACAATGTATCAGTCTGGAGTCCGGGCTGTTCAGCTTACAGAGCATTGTCTGGACCAGTGTTTTCCAAACAGTGTGTCTCCAGCTGTTGCAACACTACAACTCCGGGCATGCTGATAGTTGTAGTTTTGCAACAGCTGGAGATGCCCTGTTTGGAAAACACTGGTCTAGACTGGATACAATTGTATCACTTCTCAGCTGAGAGCAGGACTAGCTATGTAAAATGTATCAGTCTGGAGTCCAGGATGTTTAGCTCACAGAGCATTGTCTAGACTGGATACAATTGTATATACTTCTCAGCTGAGAGCAGGACTAGCTATGTACAATGTATCAGTCTGGAGTCCAGGATGTTTAGCTCACAGAGCATTGTCTAGACTGAATACAATTGTATCACTTCTCAGCTGAGAGCAGGACTAGCTATGTACAATGTATCAGTCTGGAGTCCAGGATGTTTAGCTCACAGAGCATTGTCTAGACTGGATACAAATGTATCACTTCTCAGCTGAGAGCAGGACTAGTTATGTACAAGGTATCAGTCTGGAGTCCAGGATGTTTAGCTCACAGAGCATTGTCTAGACTGGACACAACTTGAACAAACCTTCAGTTGTTAGATGCAAACAAGAAACTTTAAATTCAATAGCAGTAAGCAGAGGATCTCGAACAAGGTGAATAACTAGAACAACAAAGTATATTACAAAGTTGCTAAACTTTTCACTTTTAGGGTACGGTCCCACGTAGCGTATTTGCTGCTCCTGCGTATTCACCGACTTCAATGGGTATGAAATTACGCAGCATTAGGTATGCTACGTGGGACCGTACCCTACCCTTACAGTGATTGGGCTGTAAATACATAATATTAACCCTTACATAACCCCGACTCCCAATCTCTTCCCCCCCCCGGCTACATACTCACATGTTCTCCCCATGATTAAATAGCAGGTCGCCACAGACTTCAGTAGAGGATAACACAGTTCTTGGTGGAGGCTCCAGCCCGGTCACTTGGGCGGTGATCCGCTCTTACACTGTATGTCCCCCTTGGCCCATCACCAAGTACATCCCCCCCCCCCCCCACTCCCCGTCCCCCGCACATTATTCTCTCTCCCAGATAAGACTCGCAGGGCCGGGCCGGATCCCACTTTCCAGGAGGGTTTGATTACGAAGCAGATAGAAAACAACAGACTCTCACACTCGGCGCGATCACCCTCATCCCAGTGTCCCTGACGCAGCACATCGCCGCGCACCATCGCATAAGATTAGGACTTTTTTTTTTTGTTTCCGCTGCAGCTGCAGTTATCCACCTGCGGGAGATGGGGCCGGGGATGAGGGGGGGGGGGTTCCTTGCATGTGACAAAATGACATTGAGAAAATGCAACCTCAGGACAGTGTGAACAGAGGCTTTCTACAGATGCAGCCCCCGGAAGATGACAAGAACGAGAGGGGAGAGAAACGGGTAGCCCCGGACGGGCCCATAGACTTAAAGGGGTACTCCGCTGAAAAACATTTCTCCTTAAATCAACTGGCTCCAGAAAGTTAAACAGATTTGTAAATTACTTCTATTAAAAAATCTTAATCCTTTCAGTACTTATGAGCTTCTAAAGTTTAGGTTGTTCTTTTCTGTCTAAGTGCTCTCTGATGACACCTGTCTCGGGAAACGCCCAGTTTAGAGGAGGTTTGCTATGGGGATTTGCTAAACTGGGCGTTTCCCGAGACAGGTGTCATCAGAGATCACTTAGACGGAAAAGAACAACCTTAACTTCAGAAGCTCATAAGTACTGAAAGGATTAAGATTTTTTAATAGAAGTAATTTACAAATCTGTTTAACTTTCTGGAACCAGTTGATTTATAAAAAAAAAGTTTTTTCCTGGAATATCCCTTTAAACAGATTTGTAAATAACTTCTATTAAAAAATCTTAATCCTTCCACAGGAAGTTCTTTTCTTTTTGAATTTCTTTTCTGTCTGACCACAGTGCTCTCTGCTGACACCTCTTTCCATGTCAGGAACTGTCCGGAGCAGGAGAGGTTTGCTATGGGGATTTGCTCGTACTCTGGACATTTCCTAAAACGGACAGAGGTGTCAGCAGAGAACAGAACAGAAAAAAAAAAAAAAGAAAGAAAACAACTTGTAGAACATACAGCAACTGATAAGTACTGGAAGGGTTAAGATTTACAAATCTGTTTAACTTTCTGGAGCCAGTTGATGATCTAAAAAATGTTTTCCAACGGAGTATCCCTTTTAAATATGAGTGCATCCTGGTCACATGACACAGAGCCAGAAAAAAAAAAAAGAAAGAAAAAGCTGAGAGGTTCGTTTTTCTCATCGGTCGGGGTCGGAACACTCAGACCCCGATGGAGCAAAACTTTTGATATGTCTCTACGACAGTGTTTCCCAACCAGTGTGCCTCCAGCTGTTGCAAAACTACAACTCCCAGCATGCCCGGACAGCCTTCGGCTGTCCGGGCATGCTGGGAGTTGCAGTTTTGCAACAGCTGGAGGCACACTGGTTGGGAAACATTGCTCAAGGCTCCTTTTTCATGATGTGATTTAAGTGGTACCCTGGTGGTCTGTGTATGCAGGATTATTACAATGTGTCAAATGTGACAGATAATCAGATTTATACAAAAATGGGTCTGGGATATCAAAATTAGTTTTAAAACAGGAAGATAAAATAAGGGTAAATACCGCACATTCTGCAAATACTCCACATACCGAAGTGTGACTACTCAAGTGGGATTCCTGAAATATTACTATACAGGAGTGTGCACTGCGCACATACCAAAACATCATCATCTCATATATAGATTATGTATGAACGGTAAATGGAAAGAATTAACATTTTGTTAATAGGGGTAGTATTATAGTAGTTACATTCTTGTATATAGGAGGCAGTATTATAGTAGTTATATTCTTGTATATAGGAGCAGTATTATAGTAGTTATATTCTTGTATATAGGGGCAGTATTATAGTAGTTATATTCTTGTATATAGGAGCAGTATTATAGTAGTTATATTCTTGTATATAGAAGCAGTATTATAGTAGTTACATTCTTGTATATAGGAGGCAGTATTATAGTAGTTATATTCTTGTATATAGGAGCAGTATTATAGTAGTTATATTCTTATATATAGGGGGCAGTATTATAGTAGTTACATTCTTGTATATAGGAGCAGTATTATAGTAGTTATATTCTTATATATAGGGGGCAGTATTATAGTAGTTATATTCTTGTATATAGGAGCAGTATTATAATAGTTATATTCTTGTATATAGGGAGCAGTATTATAGTAGTTATATTCTTGTATATAGGGGCAGTATTATAGTAGTTATATTCTTGTACCTAGGAGCAGTATTTTAGTAGTTATATTTTTGTATATAGGAGCAATATTGTAGTACAGTGGTCCCTCAAGTTAAAATATTAATTGATTCCGCGAGGACCATTGTATGTTGAAACCATCATATGTTGAGTACATAAGTCTATGGAAAACTGGAAATTGGTTCTGGAGCCCCAGAACATCTCTCTATGGAAAACTGGTAATTGGTTCCGGGACGACCATTGTATGTTGAGTGTGTGTAGGTTCATACGATTAAAATGATACCCAACTTCTGTAGGTTTGTTGTTGTTTAACTTCTGTTAAACTTATTGTTTGCATGAAAATCAGCATACTTAAAAATGTCCTTTTCTGACCCCTATAACATTTTTGTTTTCCCGTTTACGGGGATGTATGAGGGCTCATTTTTTGCACCGTGATCTGAAGTTTTTATCGGTACCATTGCTTTGATGGGACTTTTTGATCGCTTTTTATAAATGATTTTAGGGTATACAAAGTGACCAAAAATATGCAATTTTGGACTTGGGTATTTTTTGATGTGTATGCGGTTTAATAAACATTACACAGTATTTTTATAGTTCAGACATTTGGCGATACCACATGTTTATTTTTTATTATGTTTACATATTTTTTATATGGAATTTGGGAAAATGGGGGTGACTTAAGCTTTTAATATGGAAGGGGTGTTTTTTTTAATACTTTTATGAAACTTTTTTTTTTACACTTTATTAGTCCCCTTAGGGGACTTTTAGGAGGAATCATTAGATTTCACATACAGATCAATGGAGTTCCACAGATTGAAATTCCAAGAAAAAAAAACTGTGCAAAGTCAAAAACCGTATGATGCAAACCAGATGGAACCCTACGCACATACGGTTATGTACGGTTCCCATTGACTCCCATATTAAAAAACAAACACAAAAAAACGTATACGGTTTAACCCCTTAAGGACTCAGGGTTTTTCAGTTTTTGCATTTTCATTTTTTCCTCATCACCTTCTAAATATCATAACGCTTTCAATTTTGCACCTAAAATACCATATTATGGTTTATTTTTTGCGCCACCAATTCTATTTTGCAGTGACAGTCATTTTACCAAAATATCCACAGCGAAATGGAAAAAAAATCTATTGTGCGACAAAATTGAAGAAAAAATGCCATTTTGAAAATTTTGGGGCTTCCGTTTCTAAGCAGTAAATTTTTCGGTAAAAATGACACCTTATCTTTATTCTGTAGGTCCATACGGTTAAAATGATCCCCTACTTATATAGGTTTGATTTTCTCGTACTTCTAAAAAAAAAAATCATAACTACATGCAGGAAAATTTATACTTTTAAAATTGTCATCTTCTGAACCCTATAACTTTATTGTTCCGCGTATGTGCCGGTATGAGGGCTCCATTTTTGCGCCGGTACCGTTTTTATATTGATCTGACTTTTTGATCGCTTTTCATTCATTTTTTCATGATATAAAAAAAGTGACCAAATATACGCCATTGACCGTGCGGTTTAATTAACAATATATTTTTATAGTTCGGACATTTCCACACGCGGCGATACCACATGTTTATTTTTATTTACACCGGTTTTTTTTTAAATGGTGGTGGTGGTGGGGGGGGGGTGATTCAAACTTTTATTAGGGAAGGGGTTAAATTATCTTTATTAACTTTTTTTCACACTTTTTTTTTGCAGTGTAAAAGCTATTACACTGCACACACTGATCTGCTACACAGATCATTGCTGTGCATTGACGCGGCAAAGATCAGTGTTATTGGGAGTCGATTGCTCAAGCCTGGATTTCAGGCTTGGAGCAATCAATCGCCAATCAGATGCAACGGAGGTAGGTAAGGGGACCTCAGCTTGCGTTCTAGCTTATCAGGACATTGCGATTTCACCGCCATGGTCCCACGATTTCACAGCCATCAGCCCAACTGAGCTGCAGGGAAGCTTTCACTTTCATTTTAGATGCGGCGATCAACTTTAAACGCTGCGTATAAAGGGTTAATAGTGCGTGGCACAACGATCGGTGCCACACACTATTAGCCCAGGGTCCCGGCTTTCATTAGCCGCCATGACCGACCCGGCATTAAGTGGGGTCACGGCGTTATAAACCGGGACCGGGCGCAGGGCGTACAGGTACGCCCTGCGTCCTTAAGAGCTTAATACGGTTTTTCAACTTGACCAAAAACCGTAGTAGGCTACAGTTTTGGGTACGGGAAAAAAAAACTGACAAAACCGTAGAAGATGCAAAACGGATGCAGCCAGTTGCATCGTTTGGCACACGGTTTTCAATGGAGAGTCAATGCATACGGTATTCAACATGGTTCCATACGGTTTTCACATTGAAACTATATATACGGGAACTGTATTGCAGAAACGTGGTGTGAATGCAGCCTTTCTGGTGTTCTATTTGGTGGTGATTTACCACTAGGATGAAGAATGTGAGTGGGGCTTAGCAACTGCATATTAAAAGGGGTTAAGCAGGAATAAAAAAAACAGAGCTAATTTCTTTCAAAAACCGCTCCCTGTCTGTCTCTACTTTGGCAGTGGTATTACAATTTGGCTTCATTCACTGAGCTGCAGAACCACACCCAACCTGGAGAAAGATGGGGAGCGATTCTTGAAAGAAATTAGCTCTGTTTTTCTATTCCTGGATAACCCCCTTTAAAAAGGGCACTCCGGTTTAAAATATATTTATATTTTTTTTATTTCACCTGGTGCCATAAAGATAAACAGATTTGTAAATGACTTCTATTAAAAAATCTTTACCCTTCCAGTACTTTTTAGCAGCTGTATGCTACAGAGGAATTGCTTTTCTTTTTGAATTTCTTTTTTGTCTTGTCCACAGTGCTCTCTGCTGACACCTGATGCCCATATCAGGAACTGTCCAGAGCAGGAGAAAATCCCCATTACAAACCTAAGCTGCTCTGGACAGTTTCTGACACGGACAGAGGTGTCAGCAGAGAGCACTGTGGACAAGACAAAAAAAGAAATTCAAAAAGAAAAGAATTTCCTCTGTAGCGTACAGCTGCTAAAAAGTACTGGAAGAGTAAAGATATTTTTTAATAGAAGCAATTTACAAATTCGATTAATTTTATGGCACCTGTCGATTTAAAAAATAAAATAAAAATGTTTTCCACCAGAGTACCCCTTTAATTCTTATAGATTTACAATGAGATGACCTAAAAGCTCCTGTAGGTAGAATGTGGAGGGAGCCTTATATCTTTGTCTATATAGTGCAGTGTTTTCCAACCAGAGTGCCTCACGCTGTTGCAAAACTACAAATCCCAGCATGCCCGGACAGCCGAAGGCATGCTGGGAGTTGTAGTTTTGCAACAGCTGGAGGCCCCCTAGTTGGGAAACACTGATATAGTGTATAGTTCAGTAGCTGAAAGATGTAATCTACACACATAGGATAGGGCAGGTATATCCGGTACAGGAGAATTCATGAACCATGAGCTCCCAAGGGGACACCACATACCAGTGATTTTTTTATTTATTTTTTGTTAATAAAGTTTTAAAACATCTCACCTTAAGATAATACACCAGAAGTTCGTTGAGGGCAGGGTCTGCATTTAAATTAACTAAGAAACATTTATTATCTCCGACTTTAATCCCGGAGGATTGCAAGGAGATCCCGAGACTTTCCAGCTGCTTCTGACGCTCCTGTAATGGAAGAAAAAAAATAATAAAACATAATGAAATGTAAACACACATACAAGTGCGGGGGAGAAGCAGGACGGCAACGCCCGGTGGAAAAATGACCTAACCCTCTGGTGTGTGTGTTAGCGTAAGGCCCCATTCTTAT
The DNA here is from genome assembly GCF_029499605.1 of Hyla sarda. Lineage (NCBI taxonomy): Eukaryota > Metazoa > Chordata > Amphibia > Anura > Hylidae > Hyla > Hyla sarda. Next base: position 17,469,208 of record NC_079191.1, read on the forward strand.
CACGGCCAGCAGGTGGCGCTGTGCAGTCACTGAACTTGGTAGAAGCAGCAGTGGTAAGAAAGATAAACTACTGTAGAAGAGAAACTGTGTGTTTGCCCTTAGCAAGTAGTCAGATCCTCATTCCAAGCTAAGCAAACAAAACTTTGAAATATGATTGGTTGTTTTATGCCAGTGTTTCCCAACCAGGGTGCCTCCAGATGTTGCAAAACTACAACTCCCAGCATGCCCGGACAGCCTTTGGCTGTCCGGGTATGCTGGGAGTTGTAGTTTTGCAACATCTGAAGGCACCCTGGTTGGGAAACACTGTTTTAAAGGGGTAGCCCGGTGGAAAACTTATTTTTTTTAAATCAACGGGTGCCAGAAAGTTAAACAGATTTGTAAATGACTTCTATTAAAAAATCTTAATTCTTTCAGTACTTATTAGCTGCTGAATACTACAGATTAAAGTCTCTGCTGATTCTCTGCTGACATCATGACCACAGTGCTCTCTGCTGACATCTCTGTCCATTTTAAGAACTGTCCAGAGTAGGAGAAAATCCCCATAGCAAACATATGCTGCTCTGGACAGTTCCTAAAATGGACAGAGATGTCAGCAGAGAGCACTGTGCTCGTGATGTCAGCAGAGAATTTCCTCTGTAGTATTCAGCAGCTAATAAGTACTGGAAGGATTAAGATTTTTTTTAATAGAAGTAATTTACAAATCTGTTTAAGGGCTGGGTTCACATCACGTTTTCTCCCATACGGGAGCGCATACGGCAGGGGGGAGCGCATACGGCAGGGGGGAGCTAAAACCTCGCACTCCCTTATGCCTTTCTATGCGCTCCCGTATGTAATTCATTTCAATGAGATGGCCGGAGTGAAACGTTCGGTCCGGTCGGCTCAATTTTGCGCTTTTACAATTGGACCTATAACAGTGGTTGACCACAGTTTTAGGTCCGGGGAAAAAGCTCATACAGCGCAAAAATGAGCCGACCGGACCGGCTCATTGAAATGAATTACATACGGGAGCGCATACGAAGGCATACAGGAGCGCAAGGTTTTAGCTCCCCCCTGCTGTATGCGCTCCCATATGGGAGAAAACGTAATGTGAACCCAGCCTGACTGACACCAGTTGATTTAAAAAAATAAATAATAAAATAAAAAAGTTTTCCACCGGAGTACCCCTTTAAGCAAATTAAGTGACAACTTGTGTGGGTTATGTTTGCTATCATTAATTATTCATTTGATAACCAATAAATGAATGACTGGTGCGGCCAAACCACCAGTACCACCATGGACTCGGATGTTACCACCCTCCACTAAATTGTCAGTTAAGGATGGTTCCTTGACTGCATTCTCTAAGGCTGGGTTCACACCACGTTTTTCAAATACGGTTACCGTTTACGGTTTTCCGCTAAAAAAACGTATGGCAAAAACCGTATGCAACCGTATACAACCGTATGACTCCAAATTAAAACGTATACAGTTTTTCCCCGTACGGTTCTATCCGTTTGCATCAGTTTTTGCCAACAGTTTTTATTATAGTTCTATTGAAATTCCAATCTGCGCATGTGTCAACTCCAAAAACTAATTAGAAAAACCGTGTGCAACCGTATTCTGAAATTCTGTGAACGGTTCTCATAGACAACAATGTTAAAAGAACCGCATACGGTTCGCATACGGTTTTCCAACCGGAGGCAAAAACGTGGTCGACAGCGTTTTTGCCTACGGTTGAAAAATCGGCAAAACCGTATCCGGGGCAAAACGAATGCAACCGTACACAACATTTGGAATACGGTTTACAATGCATTCTTTAGGCATACGGTTTCGGATATGGTCGTATACGTTTTTTTGTGGAAAACCGTGTACGGTTACCGTATTTGAAAAACGTGGTGTGAACTCAGCCTAAGTCAGCCCTATACAACCAATACTTTACCCACCACAGCCGGATGTTTGACCCCTAAAGGTCCATTCACACTATTTATTTTCCAAACGGAGTTCCACTGTAGCAGCCTCCTATTGTTTCCAGTGAGATTCTGCTGCATTATTCACACTATGGAATTTATGTGGCGGACATTCTGCCGTGAAATTTACGGACCCCGGGCTTAGGGTGCGTTCACACGCTCTTTGTTTTGGCGGGATTTCCGCTGCGTGTTTGAAAGGGTGCGGGCTCAACTCAGCTGTCCGCAGCAGATTTTCCATGGAGGAATTTACGCTGCAGAAAATCCGCCGCAAGCCCCATTGAAGTCAGTAGGGACTGCGGCGGATTTTCTGCAGCGTAAATTCCGCCGCGGACAATCTGCTATCGACAGCCGAGAAGAGCCCGCCCCTTTCAAATACGCAGCGGAAAACCCGCAAAAACAAAGAGCGTGTCAACGCACCCTTAAAGAACAAACATTTATTCTTTTCACGGAATCTGCTCAGAAATGCATTGCCGTCTATGGAGATGTAGCATTTCAGAGCAGTTCTAGCTAGGGATCGACCGATTATCGGTATGGCCGATATTATCGGCCGATAATCACGATTTTGGGCATTATCGGTATCGGCAATTACCTTGCCGATAATGCCCCGTCCCCACCGCACCGACCATCCCCCCCCCCCCCCCCCGAACCCGCCGCACCGCGACCGCCCCCCCAACCCACCGCACCCCCCACCGTAGTGCTGGGCGGTATACCGGTATGAACCGGATACCGTTTTTTTTTTCCCACAGTATGGATTTTAGCCCATACTGCTATACCGGTCATGCCCCTCCCCCACCCTCCGAGTCAATAAAAAAAATTTAACTTACCCGTAATGGGGGTGGTCGGGGCCATCCATCCTTCCTGTAGTGTCCGGCGGCATTCTGGGTGGAGGGTGAACCGGTCCGGGCAGTCCTTCATCTCCGGGGGTCATCTTCTCCACTCCGGGCAGGCTCCGGCCTAGTACGCTGCATAGACGCCGCTACGCCGTGACGTCAGGTGCGTCGCTGCGCACGGGCGTCACTGCGCAGCGGCGTCTATGCTGCGTTACTAGGCCGGAGCCTGCCCGGAGTGGAGAAGAGGACCCCCGGAGAAGAAGGACAGCCCGGACCGGTTCACCCTCCACCCGGAATGCCGCCGGACACTACAGGAAGGATGGATGAACCGGACCACCCTGACAGGCAGGGGGAGAGAAGCGGGTGGTGGCGGCGGCGGCCTATGGCACCGCAAAAGCCACTCCAGTGCATTGATTTAAAGCGCCCGCTTTAAATCAATGATCTGCAGCGGTGTCGCGGGGGGATAAATAGCCGATAACTTATACCGGAATATCGGTATAAGTTATCGGCTATCGGCCCTAACCTCCACCGATTATCGGTATCGGCCCTAAAAAAACGATATCGGTCAATCCGTAGTTCTAGCTTCCCGGTGGAGATTCTGGAGTGTGAATGGGCCCTAAGGGGGAGATTTATCAAAACCTGTGCAGAGGAAAAGTTGCCCAGTTGCCCATAGCAACCAATCAGATCACTTCTTTCATTTTCAAAAAGGCCTCTGTGAAATGAAAGTAGCGATCTGATTGGTTGCTTTGGGCAACTGGGCAACTTTTCCTCTGGACAGGTTTTGATAAATCTCCCTCTAAGCGTCAAGGAAACAATCTGAAAGGACATTCATTCCTGGGATAAGCTGGGTCCCTGAGATCAAAATGATCTGACAACGTACGCAAGCGACATGCTAGAACAAAAACCCTTTGTTACATCTATTACCTGTTTTCTTTAAAGGGGTACTCTGGTGGAAAACATTTTTTTTTTTTTTATCAACTGGTGCCAGAAAGTTAAACAGATTTGTAAATTATTTCTATTTAAAAATCCTTCCAGTACTTATCAGCTGCTGTATACTACAGAGGAAGTTCTTTTCTTTTTGAATTTCCTTTCACAACTTCCTCTGGGGCATACAGCAGCAGATAAGTACCGAGAGGATTAAGATTTTAAAATAGAAGTAATTTACAAATCTGTTTAACTTTCTGGCACCAGTTGATTTAAATGTATTTTTCCACCGGAGTACCCCTTTAAAGAGGTTACACCAAGATTAAAAGTTATTCGGCATGCACCGGATTGCATCCTTACCGATCACAATAACAGAGCAGCAGTGCACATGCTTGGCCATTACTCCATTCGTTTTCTATAGCAGTGGTCTTCAACCTGCCGACCTCCAGATGTTGCAAAGCTACAACTCCCAGCATGCCCGGACAGCCGTTGGCTGTCCGGGCATGCTGGGAGTTGTAGCTTTGCAACATCTGGAGGTCCGCAGGTTGGAGACCACTGTTCTATAGTATTCCGAACATTCGGTACTCCGTAGAGTTCAGAAGTCCCATAGAGAATGAATGGAGAGGTGGTCGAGCATACACACTGGGTGATAACTGACCTCCGTTCTAGTGATCAGTGGGGGTCCCAGCAGTCAGACCCCCACCAATCAGCTCGATATCTCCTTCTTTATAACTTTTAACCTTGGGATAACCATTAAACATCCTGGCAGGCATAACACTTGGTAGGTTGACAGTGGTTTCCCCAGGTCCCATACGAAAGCATATTTAGTAGGAGAAGGGGATAAGCTGCCACCAATTACCTCTAGGTCCAGGTGCTCAAACTGCGGACCTGCAGCTGTTGCAAAACTACAACTCCCAGCATGCAGGGAGTTGTAGTTTTGCAACAGTCGGAGGTCCACAGTTTGAAGACCACTGTCTTAAAGAGTATCTCTCCTGATCTGGTTAAATGTTATAATCCTCCCAGTTCACTGCCGTATCATGATAAAAAAAAAACCTGCCTTTATTTTTTTATTATTTTTTAGTTTTCTACCTTGATATTGCTCTGTATTTTCTGCTTAGTCAGATTCACAGACTGGGAAGGGGCGTTCCCCAGCAGACGTGACATCATCTGAAGCCATACAGGGGAGAACTTCCTCCCTCACTCTGCCACACACAGCCCATAGCAGTTCAGTGTGAGATGAGCTATGATTGGATAAAACTGCACACACCCCTCAGCACTCCAGACTTTATTTCCTGGTTTTGGACTGTCCAAAGTCTGTGCAAGAGATTGGGGGAAATGTGCTCTGTACAAGTAGGGAGACACCTAGTGGCAGCTTTTTAAACACAAATTAAACATAGAAAACTTCATTTTTTTTAAAACAAAGTACATTAGAAAGATTTTTTATTTACCATAATGAGTGCAAAAGCAATGACAGCTCCTATTTAGTAGGGATCGACCGATTATCGGTTGGGCCGATATTATCGGCCAATATTCACGATTTTGGATGTTATCGGCAATTACCTTGCCGATAATCCAATAATGCCCCGCCCCCCGTACCGCACCCCTCACCGAACCGCCCCGGCCAGAGACCGCCGCCGCTGCCCCATTTCCTCCCCCATCCCCGGTTTTATAATTACCTGTTCCCGGGGTCTGCACTACTTCTGGCTTCTGCGGCGTCCTGTGTTACGCTGTGCGCTGCGCAATGAAGAGTGACGTCCTCAAAGCGACGTCACCGTCAATGCACACAGTGACAGCTCAGGAGGACGCCACAGGATCCAGAAGTAGCGTGGACCCCGGGAACAGGTAATTCTAAAACCGGGGATGGAGGAGGCAATGGGGCAGCGGCGGTCTCGGGGGGGGGCGCTGATCGCGGTGGGGGGGGGGGGGGGGGGGGGTTTGAGGTGATCGTGGCGCGGTGGTGGTGGGGTGTCGGTGCGGTGGGGGCGGTGGCCTGGGCGGGGGGTGGGGCGTTGCTTGTGATAGGACTCAGGAGGACCTCTGGACAGGCAGGGGGAGAGAAGCGGGTGGCGGCAGCGGTCTCTGGCACCACAAAAGCCGCTGCAGTTCATTGATTTAAAGCACCCGCCGGGGGGGGGGGTTTCAGTCATTCAGTTAACATTGAAATCTGCAGGAGAAAATCCTGCGCATCAAATCTGCACAGAATACTGTACATGTGAATAGACCCTTAAGGTCTATATTAGATTCAGGTAAGCAGAAATTTAGAGAAATCTAGTGACCTCCGGTGCATCTAACCTGAGCAACTTCCTCCGTTTTCCGCAGCTTCTCCTCCCATGTAACAGTCATTTCTTGGATGAGCTTCTCAGACTCCTGTAACCGTTCCTTCAGCTCCGGAGCCTTCATGGACTGGAGAAAAAGAAGAGGGAAAACAAGTATGAAAATAAAATTGCAAGGCTGACATGTTTCGGAACTCTAGGCCATGGATTGAGCATACAGTGGAGGTATACAAGACCTTATGGGGGAATGGAGGGGTGAGGATGGGGACCTCCTGTGACTATGAAGTCTGTGTTCTCAGTATAGAGAAAATTGGGAGGATGGATGTTTAAGGGGTACTCGGGTGGAAACTTTTTTTTTTTTTTTAAATCAACTGGTGCCAGAAAGTTAAACAGATTTGTAAATTACTTCTATTAAAAAATCTTAATCCTTCCAGTACTTATTAGCTGCTGAATACTACAGAGGAAATTAATTTCTTTTTGGAACACAGTGCTCTCTGCTGACACCTCTGTCCGTGTCAGGAATTGTCCAGAGCAGCATAGGTTTGCAATGGGGATTTTCTCCTGCTCTGGACAATTCCTGACACGGACAGAGGTGTCAGCAGAGAGCACTGTGGACAAGACATAAAAGAAACTCAAAAAGAAAAAAAAAAAAAAAAAAAAAAGAATTTCCTCTGTAGCATACAGCTGCTAAAAGGTACTGGAAGGGTAAAGATTTTTTTTAAATAGAAGTCATTTACAAATCTGTTTAACTTTCTGGCACCAGTTGATTTAAAATAAATAAATAAATAAATGTTTTCCACCAGAGTACCCCTTTAAAATGGACTCTCTACTCCAGTGTTTCCCAACCAGGGTGCCTCCAGGTGTTGCAAAACTACAACTCCCATCATACCCGGACAGCCGAAGGCTGTCCGGGTATGATGGGAGTTGTAGTTTTGCAACAGCTGGAGGCACCCTGGTTGGAAAAGACTGCACTATATTGTCAAAGATATAAGGCTCCCTCCACATTCCAAATACAGGAGCTTTTCAAACACTACTCAATTGGACCCAATAAAGTGTGTGCCTGTGTGTGTGTGGGGGGGTGGGGGTTACCCATTCCTAAAAAAAAACAAAAAAAAAAACTTGGATTTACAGATCTATAAGCATTGAGAAGACCCCAACATACTCCGGATCTGAGGGGCCCCAGATCAGGACAAGATAGGTAAATAAAAATGTTTCCAGTCAGTGCCAGCAAGCAGAGAAGTAGCTGAACAGTTCAATTCACATTGACTGAGCTACTAAAAACAGCCTGACAGAGATTCCGATGGAGATATAAAGAGAGCCGTAGTGACAGAGCCCCATCGTAGTGCTTGCCTGGTGTCCCTGACTTCCTGGCACTGGCCGTCCCGGGTGAGGTCCCGGACATCCTCACTGATCATCATGTTATCACTGCACATTGTCCGCGCTGCTGCCGGCTGACAAAAATAAACCACCATGAAGGCAATGACACCACATGACCAAAGGGACAATGATCCACTCGTAAAGTTTCGGTATTTCTTTCTCTCATTTGTGCGCAATGTACGATTCATTCATTTCTTATTTATATCTGTTAGGGTAGGTTCACACCACGTTTTTGCAATACAGTTTTTTTTTTTATCAGGTTTTTGATTTAAAAAAAAATCGGATTCCTCAAAAACGGACTAAACTGTATCAAAAGGTGTGTACAAAGTTTTATATGTATACGTTTTGAAAAATGACATCCGGTTGCATCCGATTTTTTTAAAGAAAAAAACGTATACATTTTGAACTTTTCACTCCAGTATGAATAAAGTTTCACTTGTTTGATTGAAATTCCAAGAAAAAAAAAAACTGTGCAAAGTTAAAAACCGTATGGTAAAAACTGGATGGAACCGTATGCACATACAGGTCTGTACGGTTCCCATTGACTCCCATGTTTAAAAAAAAAAAAAACGTATACGCTTCAATACGGTTTTTCACCAGGACCAAAAACCGTGGTAGGCCACGGTTTTCTGTCCAGAAAAAAATAAAAATAAAAAAAGGAAAAAACCATGTGGTTCGAAAAACAGAGACAACCGTATACAATATGGTGCATACGGTTTTGAATGGAAAGTCTATGGACACTGTTTGCTGTACGGTTGCATACATATAAAAAAAAAAAAAGAAACGGATCCAAAAACTGTATAGAAAAATCGTGGTGTGAACCCACCCTTACTGGGAAAACTGGGTGATCATTAAAGGCGTACTGCAGCCATAGACATTTATCCCCTATCTGCAGAATAGGGGATAAGTGTCAGATCACGAGGGGTCCGACTGCTTGGACCCCTCGCGATCTCCTGTACAGGGACCCGGCATTGTCGTGGCTCTGCGCGGCTAATGCGCGTGTCACCAAACTCACGGAGGTTGACAACACCCCCCTCCACACAGCTCTATGGGAGAGGCGGGAATGAACGAACACTGCATCTCCGCCTCTCTCATAGAGATACATGGAGGGGGCGTGTCGGCCAGGGTGTCACGTTGCAGCCGACACACCTCCTGCATGGGAGAGCTGCGGCAGAACCAGGGCGCTGTACAGGAGATCGCAGGGCTTACCAGCGTTCAGATGCGCCGCGATCAGACACTTATTCCTATCCTGTAGATAGGGGATAAGTGTCTATGACTACGGATTTCCTTCAATCTCTTAAAGGGGTACTCTGGCCCTAAGACATCTTATCTTATCTAAAGGATAGGGGATAAGATGTCTGACCAATCTTGCATTACGCACCCACCTCTTTGAGCTGCACGCCGCGCTGCCAGCTCACATACTGCCGGATGCTGAAGAATTGTGGCGTCACCCCCCGCTCCCGCTATGCAAGTCTATGGGAGGGGGCGTGACGCCCCCTCCCATAGACTTGCATAGCGGGGGCGGAGATGTGATGTCACACGGGGGCGGAGTCGTGACGTCACGATACTCCCGCCCCGTGGTCGGCACCCGGCAGTTTGTGAGCTGGCAGCGCGGCACGCAGCTCAAAGAGGTGGGTGCCGAGTGCAAGATTGCGGGGGTCCCCAGCGGTCAGACATCTTATCCCCCATCCTTTGGATAGGGGATAAGATGTCTTAGCACTGGAGTACCCCTTTAATAAATGGATATTACAGCTTTTAAAAACATATCTCCTATCCACAGGATAGGGGATAAGGGTCTGATTGCGGGGGTCCAACTGCTGGATGCCCAGGTGAACTCCAGAACAGTGCCCCGGCTCTCCCCTCTGAACGCTCAGGTCCCCACATTCTCAGATGTACTTTTCTAGGCAGCGACGGCCCGATCAGTCAATCATTGGCTGCAGCGGCTTTCACTGACGAGACAAGTACGTCTAAAAAGGTGGAGGCCGGGGCATTCAGCGGAAAGAGTCAGGCCGTGTTCTGGAGATTGCAGGAAGCCCCAGAGAAGACCCCCACACTCAGACCCCCCCCCCCCCCCCATCTTGTTATTAGGAGGAGGAGGGGGGGGGGGGGGAGTTTTAATAGATTGATAACCCTTTCAATGCCACACAATGTACTACAATGCATGGATCAGCACTAAACCAGCTCCATACATGGCAGGTGCATTATACAGTTGGCTGGGATCTGAGGTGGTATTACTAATCCCGGCCATTTAACCTTCTAGACGCCACATAAACCCACACCAGGACTGCAGCCTCCGTCATGTGATCATGGGTCTCGATTGTGTTTTCAGTGCAGGCAAGGGTTAATGAAGCCCTCTCAGCTGACCATGATTGTACTTTTATTACATGCAGCCAGAGACGAAAAAACAGAAGTATTGCGGCGTATTGCGCGAGCATTCATAAATTTAAGGTTCCCTAGAAGGATTACAAATGCAATAAAAAAAAGTTATAAATCAAAATAAAAAAAACCAATATAAAAAAATTCTAAATTGCTCACTTTTACATTCATCATTTTATATTTATATAACATTTACATTAATTAATAATATTCCAATTACTGTGTTCTTGGTCACAGATGGAAAAATAAGTAAACGATTTAGGGGTCAGAATATAGCAATGCAAAAAAATATAAAAATAAAATAATATATATATATATATATATATATATATATATATAAAATTAACATTTTTATAAGCAATAAATGATAATAAAAACTTTAATTTTCCTATCCCCCTTCCCCTAAAAAAATAAAAATAAAAAAAAATTGCTGCTGAATTGCTTTTTGGTTCTATTGCACCCCGCAAAACATTGCAATACATTAAAAGGTTAAATGAAGAGTGTACAACTTGTCTTGCAAAAAAAACATAGGCCCAAGTTTGCTCTGTTGATTGGAAAGCAAAAGTAAAAAAAAATTAAATAAATAAAATAAAACAAACAGATTCAACACAGGAAGGGGTTAACCTTAAATAAAATACGCAGACGATTCTTGGATAATTTACTCACTCTCTGCCCTCTAGAGGGCGCTGCAGCCTCACACTATGTATTGCATACATAAGCCCTATGTATAAAATGCGGAAGCTGTAGAGCCTGGGACTTTCTACTGTAATAACTTACACAAAGCATAAACCCCCTAATTTAAAAAAAATTTTTTAAAAACCCAGAGCTACACAGAGAAGTACAGATCAGTTCTGTAAGACGTGGGGCTGACCTCGGCCTGTGTCAGCTGATCCCTCAGCTTCTCCACCTCCTCTCGCAGCTCCCGGATGATGCGGGCGTTGGGGTCTTCATTCACCACGGCGTGATTGACTATGTTTTTGGCCCGATCGGCGTACCGTAGCGTAGAAAGGGTCTCGTCGTAGTTGTCAGCTGCAGGACTGACCGTCGCCACCATGGCGGTCTTGCTGTTACCGCCCAGACTGTCCTGGAATCGGGAACCAAAGAATGTGAGGACACAAGATACAACCAGTAAATAGATCCTGGCGGTCATTGGGGGTCGCTGGTATAGTGAACACTCCATATGATCACACGCTTACCTTCAGCAGCCATGTTAATACAGAGTCCCGATACGGAACAAACTTATTTTTATTCTTGCCAGCCCCTTGGTCTGCCAGCGCAGAGATGACCAGCCCCAGGGTAGTGAGGGACCTAAACAAGAGAAAAACCCAATAGGAAACGGTTCTGTAAGTGGTCCCTGAATATTTATTTATTTTATTTAAAGGGTACCTCTCATCAAATAAACTTTTGATATATTTTAGATTAATGAATGTTGAATAACTTTCCAATAGCATGTTAATGAAAAATATGCTTCTTTCTATTGCATTTTTCCCGATCAGTCCTGTCAGCAAGCATTTCTGACTCATGCTGGAGTCCTAAACACTCAGAGCTGCCAGCCTGCTTTGTTCACAGCCAAACAGACTGTGAACAAAGCAGGCTGGCAGCTCTGAGTGTTCTCCTTTGTGAACAAAGCAGACTGGCAGCTCGTAGTGTTTAGGACTCCAGCATGAGTCTGAAATGCTTGCTGCCAGGACTGGTAGGGAGACCCCTAGTGGTCATTTCTTCAAAGTGGAAAATTAAATAGAAAGAAGCATATTTTTAATAACATGCAATTGTAAAGTTATTCTGCATACATTAATCTATAATATATCAAAAGTTTTTTTGATGAGAGGTACCCTTTAAATCAATTTATTGTACTGACACATTGCAATCTTCATCAAAGTTACAGTGTAGTCCTAGCTGCAGTGTTCTGCAAACTGTGGCCCACCAGACGTTGCAAAACTACAACTCCAACATCATGATAAACCACCCCCTGCCTTTATGCTTATTATTTTTTTTAGTTTTCACATTGTTCTGATTCACAGACTGGGAAGGGGGCTTTCCCCAGCAGGCGTGACATCATCTGAAGCCATACAGGGGTGAACTTCCTCCCTCACTCTGCTACACACAGCCCAGAGCAGTTCAGTGTGAGATGAGCTATAATTGGCTAAGGCTGCACCCCCAGTACAAAGTCTGTGCAAGAGATGGGGGAAAATGTGCTCTGGAAAAATAGGGAGACCCCTAGTGGCAGCTTTTTTAAAACACAAATAAAACATAGAATACTTTTTTTTTTTTTTTTTTTTTTGAAACAAAGAACATTAGAAATATTTTTTATTTACCATAAGGAGTACAATAGTAAGAATTCGTTTTAATGAAAGAGCCCATTTAACACTCCCATTCTCTCGCTGTCATGAACCAGGGAGATCAGGAATAACATTTCCATTTGTTCCACCATATATTGCATTATGGCTGGACAAAGACACATTGACTAAAACTAGGGACTATAAGCAGCAAGAGTCGCAGCAGCATCTGTAGGTGATCTCCAGAATAGCTCTTCAGTACATGGCGCGGATCCTGGGCATTGTGTGTTAGCACGCTAGGCGGGAGATTACATGTGTGAAGTGGGCGCTGATTACACGCTTACCCCTGAATAGAGAACACTTCACATAATCATCCCCCCCCCGGGCGACAGGTGCCCGCACACTCACTTGTTGATGTTGCTCCCTTCTTTCAGACGCTCCCCGGCTGCTCCAGTCTTTGTGGCTCTCTCGCTCCCGGCTAAATCCACCAGGCTGAGCTTACTCACCTTCTCACCTGAGGTCTGGAAATAAAAACAGACAATAGGAGATAAATTAGCGGAAATGCCGCATCGTAAATTATGAACATGAAGATACAGACCTGAACCATTACAGTATCTATGGAGAAATTTAAATAAAATAAAAAATTAAAGCAATTTTTTTTAAAAGGGGTACTCCGTGCCAGACATCTTATCTCCTATCCAAAGGATAGGGGATAAAGATGTCTCATTGCGAGGGACCCGCCGCGATCTCCCGCAGCACCCTGCATTCTA
>NC_079191.1:17486976-17524476 GCF_029499605.1 Hyla sarda
CATTACTTCTGTACACACCTGGCGACACGTACATAAAGAGCCGAGCGTCCACCTCCAGGTTACATGCTTGGGCTTGACAAGAACGGTCTGACGGAAATAAGAGACAAGGTGGTGCTTTTTGTAATTCTGTGCCCACTCGGTTCTGGGGAAGTGTTTTCCAGGCAATGTGCCTCCAGCTGTTGCAAAACCACAACTCTCAGCATGCCCAGACAGCCAAAGAGTTACATCAGTTTTTTTGTTTTGTTTTTTTAAGTGGATGGCATATAACAGTGAGGGGTCATGGCTTCCTGTGACACATTTAGGCTCGGTTCACACTACGGAATTTCCGCCTGCAATTCCGCTTTGAAATTGCAGGCAAAAATTCCGCTTGCTAAAATGTAAAGTGTAGTGAACGGGTTTCCGTTCACAAATACACACTTCACAAATTCCGAACGGCAAATCCGCTTGGAAATTTCCGCCTGAAGAATGGCGTTGTTCATTCTTCAGGCGGAAATACTTGCAGAACACACTGCGGTCTATTGGAGACTGCAGTGTCCGCACGGTCCTAGCGCCGACTGATTCAGTCGGCACTGGCCGCACTCGGAATCTCCGGGCAAAAATTTTCTGCCCGGAGATTCCGTAGTCAGAAACGGAAGGGGAAGTCTATCCTAAATCTGCCCCTTCTATTTGGACTTTTTGTTGCTGGTATAGATTTTAGTTTTGAAGGCAGGGACAGTGACAGATGCGCCAAATCTGTAGTGCAGCGTTTCCCAACCAGGGTGCCTCCAGATGTGGCAAAACTACAATTTCCAGCATGCCCGGACAGACTAATTTACAATCTACACCCAGACCCTAGATCAGTGTTTCCCAACCAGGGTGCCTCCAGCTGTTGCAAAACTACAATTTCCAACATGCCCGGACAGACTAATTTACAATCTACACCCAGACCCTAGATCAGTGTTTCCCAACCAGGGTGCCTCCAGCTGTTGCAAAACTACAATTTCCAGCATGCCCGGACAGCCAACGGCTGTCCGGGCATGCTGGGAGTTGTAGTTTTGCAACAGCTGGAGGCACCCTGGTTGGGAAACACTGCTGTAGTGGCATACAGGAGTAGGTATGTATCAATGTAAAATAGTAGTTCCTAAAACGTGCAAAAAAAACAAAAAATAATTTAAAAATTCTGCAAAAAAGTCTGCGTAAATGACAAAAAAAAACGTATTTAGTATAAAATTTTAAATTGTGCATACAAAAAAAAAATGAAATAACACCTCATACAGCCAAGTCACCCACAAAATACTAAAGTTATGGTCATTAAAAAATGTAGCCAATAATGATGGTTTAAAGGGGTACTCCACTGGAAACCATTTTTATTTATTTATTTTTTCAAATCAACTGGTGCCAGAAAGCTAAACAGATCAGTAAATTACTTCTATTAAAAAATCTTTATCTTTCCAGTACTTATCAGCTGCTGTATGAATCCACAGGAAGTTCTTTTCTTTTTGCAATTCCTTTCTGTCTGACCACAGTGCTCTCTGCTGACACCTCTGTCCATATCAGGAACTGTCCAGAGCAGGAGAGGTTTGCTATGGGTATTTGTTTCTACTCAGGACAGTTCCTGACATGGACAGAGGTGTCAGCAGAGAGCACTGTGGTCAGACTGGAAAGAACTACACAACTTCTTCTGGAGCATACAGCAGCTGATAAGTACTGGAAGGATTAAGATTTTTTTAATGGAAGTAATTTACAAATCTTTTTAACTTTTTGGCACCAGTTGATTTAGAATTTTTTTTTCCCAGTGGAGTACCCCTTTAAAAGGCCTGGGCATTAGGGGTTTATAGGTCACGGTCCTCTTTTCTATGGCCTATAAGGAAGCCTTGTGTTCACCATTGTTATTGCAGCACGTGGGAGGTCTCAGATATTTTTGAAGTGGGCACCCCCCCAAAAATTGAAAAAAAAAATAAAATAAAAAAAAATGCCATGGGCCCTCAGGTTCATTTCCATCAATCTGGCAAGAGAGAAAGAGTGTCCCCCTCTGGATTACCAGGGGTACCGGATCATCAGGTGACAACATGATCAGACAAGACCCCATTATATTGGGACCCCATCCCCCACTGAGAGGTCAGGGTCACTGGTCAATAGCAATAAGTCACACATCTGGGCCCCTGCCGCTATGCACTATAGCAGTGGTCTCCAAACTACGGACCTCCAGATGTTGCAAAACTACAACTCCCAGCATGCCCGGACAGCCTTTGGCTGTCCGGGCATACTGGGAGTTGTAGTTTTGCAACATCTGGAGGTCCGTAGTTTGGAGACCACTGCACTATAGGGTTAATCAGCACTGACTCGCAGGCTTGGCACAGTAGGCAGCGCCATGAGCTCATAGCACAGATGTTATGGAGGAATCCCGAGGCTGCGGCACAATCTGGAGGACACATTCCTCGTCCTGCCCTCGCTGTGTTACGCGAGATCATCCATCTGCACCACAAAGAACTGATAAGTGGCCCTGTCACCCACGCTGCAAGGAGGAAGGGGGGGTGGGGGGGTCCTATGAATGTGGTGTCATGGTCATGGGGGAGAAAAAGAACCCAGACTTTGGGGAGGGGGGATAGTGGGTGATTTACAGTGCAAGGGCAGAGGTCAACGGGCCATATGTGACACTCAGCTGTGTATATGGAGAGTCGCACGACAGACGTCCCCGGCATTCATACAAATAGGGAAACATTATGATTGTGCAAAGCTGCCCCTATATTTTAACGCAGTGATCCCGAAACCTGGGCTCTTCAGCTGTTGCAAAAGGGCATGATGGGAGTTGTAGTTTTGTAACCCCTGATAAGCACCAGTTTGGAGAACACTAAGGCTACGTTCACACTACGGAATTCTCATGGAATTCCGCGGTGTGAACTGAACATTAGTGTGAATGGGTCTCCGCGAGACCCGTTCACACTGCGGAATTTCAGCGGCGGACAATTCCGCCGATGAAATTGTTCCGCGCAAAGAAAGAACATGTTCATTCTTTGCGCGGATTCCGCGAGCACTGCATAGCCGTCAATGGTGACGACTCAGTGCCCCGCGGCCCTAGCGCCGAAGCTTCTTAGGCGGCTGCCAGGCGGAATCTCCGCTCGCGGAACTCAGCAAGCGGAGATTCCGAAGTGTGAACGGGGCCTTAAGCAGTGTTTCCCATACAGTGTGTCTCCAGCTGTTGCAAAACTACAACTCCCAGCATGCCCGGACAGCCAAAGGCTGTCCGGGCATGCTGGGAGATGTAGTTTTGAAACAGCTGGAGACAAACTGTTTGGAAAAAAAAACTGCTTTAAAAACAGTTTCCTCAGCTAACAGAATATTCCTCGCAGCAGTTGTTTTGTTACATTGTATCCAGTCTACATTAAAGGGGTACTCCGGTGGAAGACTTTTTTTTTGTTTTGTTGTTTGTTTGTTTTTTAAATGAACTGGTGCCAGAAAGTTAAACAGATTTGTAAATTACTTCCATTAAAAAATCTTAATCCTTCCAGTACTTATTAGCTGCTGAATACTACAGAGGAAATTATTTTCTTTTTGGAACACAGAGCTCTCTGCTGACATCACGAGCACAGTGCTCTCTGGTGACATCTCTGTCCGTTTTAGGGACTGTCCAGAACAGCATAGGTTTTCTATGGGGATTTTCTCCTACTCTGGACAGTTCTTAAAATGGACAGAGATGTCAGCAGAGAGCACTGTACTCGTGATGTCAGCAGAGAGCTCTGTGTTCCAAAAAGAAAATAATTTCCTCTGTAGTATTCAGCAGCTAATAAGTACTGAAAGGATTTTTTTAATTAGAAGTAATTTACAAACCTGTTTAACTTTCTGGCACCAGTTGATTTAAAAAAAAATAAAAAAATAAAAAATAATAATAAATAAATAAATAAATAAATAAATACAAGTTTTCCACCGGAGTACCCCTTTAATCCTTTGCGAGCTAAACCGGCAGGACTCCAGACTAATACCCTGTATAGAACTAAAGGTAATGTGTACTGTAACATACATAGTATTATAAATACTCGGAGGTTTGACAACAAGAATAATGTTGATAGAAGAGCCTTATGTGTACAAGTTACTTAATAATAACCACATGTCAGAGACGTAGGCCGGGGCTCAGCCATCACCGCACCTGCAATGAGAGAGCCCTGCTGCGTGCATTCGCTAAAAGAGTCACTGATGGGGCCGCAGCACAGGAAGTGTCAGAGGTGACTACACATAACTTTATGACAAATTCTTCCAGAATCGGGTAACAAAGAGACCACAAGAAAATGTCCCCTCCCCCGCCAACGCCAACCACACGGTGAGAAACAGTGCAACAATAGACAGTACAACTCTGACTTCATCATCGGCGTCCATCGTTCTCAATTAGGCTTCCGTGTGGATCTATAAGTCATGGACCTTTAGGGCCTATTCACATTACGCAATTTCCACAATGAATATCTAGGATTAAATTCTCATGGGATTTTGCTGCTCAGTGCACACTAAGGAAGTTCTGTGGCAGAACCTCCGACGCGGAATTGGATTCAATTCTATTCAAGTGGATACAATTCAATTTAGCTTGATTCGCCTGGGCGCCACTCAGTCCGCCGGGGCGCCACTCAGTCCGCCGGGGCGCCACGCAGTCCGCCGGGGCGCCACTCAGTCCGCCGGGGCGCCACTCAGTCCGCCGGGGCGCCACTCAGTCCGTCTGGGCTCAATTCGAATGGATACAATTTTCCGGCTGAATCCGGCAGAGATGTCCCGACACTAAACTTTAATGAATGGGACGGCAGCACATTGCTGCAGACATTAAAGGGGTACTCCGGTGGAAAACATTTTTTTTTTAAATCAACTGGCGCCAGAAAGTTAAACAGATTTGTAAATGACTTCTATTAAAAAATATTTACCCTTCCAGTAATTTTTAGCAGCTGTATGCTACAGAGGAAATTCTTTTCTTTTTTTAATTTATTTTCTGTCTGACCACAGTGCTCTCTGCTGACACCTCTGTCCGTGTCCGGAACTGTCCAGAGCAGCATAGGCTTGCAATGGGGATTTTCTCCTGCTCTGGACAGTTCCTGATACGGGCATCAGGTGTCAGCAGAGAGCACTGTGGACAAGACAAAAAGGAAATTCAAAAAGAAGAGAATTTCCTCTGTAGCATACAGCTGCTAAAAAGTACTGGAAGGGTAAATATTTTTTTTTTATAGAGATCATTTACAAATCTGTTTCACTTTCTGGCACCAGTTGATTTTATAAAAATATATATGTTCCACCGGAGTACCCCTTTAATGTCTGCAGCAATCAGCAATTAAAGTTTAGTTTCCACCGGAGTACCCCTTTAAGAGCCAATTCCAGAGGAAGCTGCAATAAGTGAAATTTTCGTAGTGTGAACCAAGTCGTAGACCATAAACCAAGGTGCTGCGCTTATCTCCAATGTATGAGAATGATTAAATAGGGATGCATGGATAAGCAGTGAGGCAGCGTGCACAATTCTTAAAGTTACAGGATCACTCCTGGGAACCTGGGTTGATCACATGACATGGCTAACCTGATCAGTAGTAAGAAGGGGGAGGGGGCTGCTTACCGCAGACTGTACGTCAGTGATGGTGTGGGTGAGGATGATGTTGAAGACCGCATGTGACCGGCTGCTCTCTTCATTCATGTTGGTCGCTGCTACAGTCCGGGATTTGTTCCCTTCTGACATAAGGGACTCAATATCCTAAAAAGGAAAATAAATAAATAAATAAATAAAACGACTGTAAAATTTAAAGAGAAATCATCGTGTCAAAGCCATGTGGAATGCCGGCCGTGTTATGAAACTGTAAGTTTATTTCATTAACAATGGTAAATATTTAGCGTTCCGATTATACAGGCCCAAAACTAGAGCTTGGGAAGCTGTATACAGTGCCTGGCCTCCAGCGGAAAAGGACTAAGAAGAGAACTGTCAGTCAACTGCTCTCAGCCAATCAAAATCATCACGAATGTTCTCAGCAGCAATGCTTGGCTGTAATCAGATGACAGATGGGGCACTCCACCCTAAGCTCCTCCTACAAGTCCTTTCCAGATGAATGCCAGGAACTTTATCTGATAAATGTCCTTGTTTAACCCCTTAAGGACATGCACTGTAAATGTACGGCACTGCATAGTGTCACTTAACGCACAGTGCCGTACATTTACGGCGTGGCTGTGATGCGAGCGCAAGAGATGCGCACGCTTCATACCCGCCTGTAATGGCAGACATCAGCCATTAACTCCTCAGATGCCAGATGCGGCACTTATAATGTCTGATCTGATCGCCCGCTGCACTGCCGCGGGGATCAGATCAGCCAAGATGGTGGACGGAGGTCCCCTCACCTGCCTCTGCCGCTCTCCCGGGGTCTTCTGCACTGATCTGCCTTTCAGCCCTATGCATAGCACTAAACAGTATTAGCAATCTAATGATGGGGACTAAAAAAAGTGTAAAATAAAAAAAAAGTGAACATTTTTTTGAAAAAGCTCCTCCCCCAATAAAGTTTTAAATCACCCCTTTTCCCCATATTAATACAAAAAAAGTGTAAAAAAAAAAGATAAATAATAAACATATTTGGTATCGCCGCGTGAATAAATGTCCAAACTATAAATATATAATGTTAATGATCCTGGACAGCGAACGGCGTAAACGTTTAAAAAAAAAAAAAAAAAAAAAAAAAAATTCTGCTTTTTTGTCACATCAAACTGCAAATTTTTTAAAATAAAGAGTGATCAAAAAGTCACATATACGCAAAAGTGGTTAGAGGTGGTCCAAATAGGGCAATTTTAAACATACTGACATACTGATTTTGTAAAATAAAAGTTAGAGATTTTTTTAAAAGCAGTACAATAATAGAAATGTATGTTATAATGGGTATTATTTTAATCGTATTGACCCAGAGAATAAACAAAACATGTCATTTTTACCGTAAAGTGTACAGCGCGAAAACGAAACTCCCCCAAATTTGCAAAATTATGATTTTCGTTTAAATTTCCTTACACCGAATTTTTTTGGGGGGGGGGTTTACCATACATTTTAGGGTAAAATGAGAGATGTCATTACAAAGTACAACTGGTCACGCAAAAATCAAGCCATTATATGGGTCTGTGAATGGAAATATAAACGAATTATGAATTTTAGAAGGCGAGGAGGAAAAAACAAAAACGCAAAAATAAAATTGGCTGCGTCCTTAAGGTCAAAATGGGCTTGGTCCTTAAGGGGTTAAGGAACCTCTGTGGGGAAAAAAAATAAAAACTTGATCTTTAAAAAAAAAAAAAAATCATATATATATATATATATATATATATATATATATATTTTTTTTAGAGCTGACAAACTCACAAAGTCTATATGGTGCCTGGCATCAAGCTAAAAACTACAGAGTAGTAAAAAAAATTGTCAATCGGCTGCTTTCATCTTCATAATTGTTATCAGCAGTGATTGGCTGATATCAGATGATATATTGGACTCTACTCCTGAAGCTCCTCCTACTTGACTTTTTCAGTAAAAAACTGATTGAGCCTTGTGAAAGTTTAGTAAACGGGCACCAAAATTGGCATTTGTTCCCCACTGCCTCAGCATTCGAAACATTTAGTTCCGAGCGCTGGGTGTGGGCTTGTAACGTCACAGCCACGCCCCTCGTGACATCACACTACGCCCCCTCAATGCAAGTCTGAGAGGGGGTGTGGCTGCAGCCACACCCACTCTCATAGACTTTCATTGAGGGGGTGTGGTGTGACGTCATGAGGGGCATGGCCGTAAAGTCACAACCCCGTACCCAGCATTCCGAACTAAACGCTGGGGCAGTGGAGTACCCCTTCCGAACGCTGGGGCAGTGGAGTACCCCTTCCCGAACGCTGGGGCAGTGGAGTACCCCTTTAAAAGGGCCCTTACCTGCTTAACAAGGTCATCCACTCAGCAGCCCAGTTGAGTTCACCAACAGCTGAGCGAGCGCTTACCTTGTAACTGGTGACCGCCAGCTTAGAGAGTCCATCCACGTATGGGCCAAGAACCTTGTGCTCCCGAACCTTGAGCGACTGTCTACTTCTGTGGAGACAAGAAAAACAACATTTTACTCTCCCTGAAAGATCAGGATTTACAAATGGACATTGAAAACGTAGAAAACCTATAAAAAGGTTAATCCCAAGGTTAAAAGTTATCACCAATCCACAGGGAGGTTGAGGAGCATCTAAAAGGTGTCTTTTTTTTTTATATCTTAGACAAGGCGCGTGACACTTTCATCAGATAGGGGGATTAGTTTTAAATCAGTATTCATAAAAAAAACTATTGATTATAGAATTTTTGGCAGGTTTTTTATTTTTTTTCTCAGCAGTACTATGCAAATAAACATGAAATAGTAAATCGTGTATTTCTTCAAGCAGCCGGCAGTCAGATGTATAACTGCTGAATACTAGGGGAATACCCCACACACACACACACACACACACACACACACACACACACACACACACACGTACACTTGCAGCCTTATACATACATGTACACATGCAAACTCATACAAACTCATAAAAACATGCGCGCACACATACATATATGCTCACACACAAACATGCACACATGCACTCAGATACCTGTACACACATGCACTCACACATACAGACTTGTGTACACTCACATATGCAAAGTCATACATATACCCACACACGCTTGCAGACTCATACATACACTCACACACGCACACTTGCAGACTCATACATACACTCACACACGCACACTTGCAGACTCACACATACATGCACACTTGTAGACTCATACATATACTCACACATACATGCACACTTGTAGACTCATACATACACTCACACATACAGACTCTTGCGTACACATTCAAACTCGTACACATACACAAACACACACTTGCAGACTCATACATACACTCACACATACATGCACACTTGCAGACTTGTACATACACTCACACATACACGCACACTTGCAGACTCGTACATACACTCACACATACATGCACACTTGCAGACTCATACATACACTCACACATACATCCACACTTCTAGACTCATACATACACAGTTGGATATCTGTTAGGGTATAAAAGCACACTGTATCTTTCCTGGAGCTAATGGTGGTTATCAAACTTAGCAAATCGCCAAGAGGCAAGGAGGAGGAGAGAAGCTGCTCAAGTGCCACAGCCTGGCACACCTCTTCACTCACCCTCACCTCCCTGATGTACAGAGCTCTGCTTGTCTACCAAGCATATCCTGGGAGGAGGTGGGCCAGGCTCCTTGACACTTGGCTGAGATATAAAGCAATTTTGGAAGCCATCATTAGCTCCAGCTTTTAATTTTTTGAGGAATTATTTGAATAAATAAATAGAATGCATCTTACTGTCACATACAGCTTGTTCATGAGTGTAAAAAAAATAAAAATAAAAAAACACTATCCCTGTAAGAAAATTTACCCTTTAGGGTCGAGAAGGTCACGAACTTTTTCATTGTAGATTTCCATGTAAGAAACTTCCACTTTAAAGCTCAATTCCTCATTCTCAGCTTTTTGAGTTCTCTCGAAGAGGGTGCTGCATAGTCTGGGGATCAGACCAGGTTGGTCCGCTGTGCCCATCATTGTGTAGGACTTCCCTGAGCCTGAAAGAGATGAAAGATGAATGGAACCTAACTACACCATAAGGCTAGGTTCACACTGCGGAATTTACGAGCAGAATTCCACTTTGTAATTCAGTTCCAAAATTTCGGTGCAGCAGAGTCTCATCGCTGTCAAAGAGATCACGCTGCACAGGGCACACTGCAGTGGAGCTCTCTGTCACCGAAATGTATCCTCCGAAAAAATGAATTTAGTCATTCTATCAACAGAATACGCTGCAGTCTACAGGGGCTGGCAATCTGTACTAGTGATGACTGGTTCAGTTGGCATCAGTCGCCCTCGGAATCTTCAGCCAGAAATATTCCAATATGTGAACCCAGCCGAAATAGTAACTGTGGATTCTGAGACATTTATAGAATAATTCAAACAGTCACATGTGAAAATTCTCTTTCATGTGACCTGTATTACAGTAGTTATATTCTTGTATATAAGAGCAGTATTATAGTAGTTATATTCTTGTATATAGGAAGCAGTATTATAGTAGTTATATTCTTGTATATAGGAGACAGTATTATAGTAGTTATATTCTTGTATATAGGAGGCAGTATTATAGTAGTTATATTCTTGTATATAGGAGCAGTATTATAGTAGTTATATTCTTGTATATAGGAGCAGTATTATAGTAGATATATTCTTGTATATAGGGGCAGTATTATAGTAGTTATATTCTTGTATATAGGAGCAGTATTATAGTAGTTATATTCTTGAACATAGGAGCAGTATTATAGTAGATATATTCTTGTATATAGGAGCAGTATTATAGTAGTTATATCCCTGTATATAGGAGCAGTATTATAGTAGTTATATTCTTGTATATAGGAGCTATATTATAGTAGTTATATTCTTGTATATAGGAGCAGTATTAGAGTAGTTATATTCTTGTATATAGGAGGCAGTATTATAGGAGTTATATTCTTGTATATAGGAGGCAGTATTATAGTAGTTATATTCTTATATATAGGAGCAGTATTATAGTAGTTATATTATTGTACATAGGAGCAGTATTATAGTAGTTATATTCTTGTATATAGGAGGCAGTATTATAGTAGTTATATTCTTGTATATAGGAGGCAGTATTATAGTAGTTATATTCTTGTATATAGGAGCAGTATTATAGTAGTTATATTCTTGTATATAGGAGCAGTATTATAGTAGTTATATTCTTGTATATAGGAGACAGTATTATAGTAGTTATATTCTTGTATATAGGAGACAGTATTATAGTAGTTATATTCTTGTATATAGGAGACAGTATTATAGTAGTTATATTCTTGTATATAGGAGCAGTATTATAGTAGATATATTCTTGTATATAGGAGCAGTATTATAGTAGTTATATTCTTGTATATAGGAGCAGTATTATAGTAGTTATATTCTTGTATATAAGAGCAGTATTATAGTAGTTATATTCTTGTATATAGGAGACAGTATTATAGTAGTTATATTCTTGTATATAGGAGGCAGTATTATAGTAGTTATATTCTTGTATATAGGAGCAGTATTATAGTAGTTATATTCTTGTATATAGGAGCAGTATTATAGTAGATATATTCTTGTATATAGGGGCAGTATTATAGTAGTTATATTCTTGTATATAGGAGCAGTATTATAGTAGTTATATTCTTGAACATAGGAGCAGTATTATAGTAGATATATTCTTGTATATAGGAGCAGTATTATAGTAGTTATATCCCTGTATATAGGAGCAGTATTATAGTAGTTATATTCTTGTATATAGGAGCTATATTATAGTAGTTATATTCTTGTATATAGGAGCAGTATTAGAGTAGTTATATTCTTGTATATAGGAGGCAGTATTATAGGAGTTATATTCTTGTATATAGGAGGCAGTATTATAGTAGTTATATTCTTATATATAGGAGCAGTATTATAGTAGTTATATTCTTGTACATAGGAGCAGTATTATAGTAGTTATATTCTTGTATATAGGAGGCAGTATTATAGTAGTTATATTCTTGTATATAGGAGGCAGTATTATAGTAGTTATATTCTTGTATATAGGAGCAGTATTATAGTAGTTATATTCTTGTATATAGGAGCAGTATTATAGTAGTTATATTCTTGTATATAGGAGACAGTATTATAGTAGTTATATTCTTGTATATAGGAGACAGTATTATAGTAGTTATATTCTTGTATATAGGAGACAGTATTATAGTAGTTATATTCTTGTATATAGGAGCAGTATTATAGTAGATATATTCTTGTATATAGGAGCAATATTACAATAGTTATATTCTTGTACATAGGGGACAGCATTTTAGTAGTGTAGGTACATATTACTCCTTCCTATGGGAGGAAATGGGAGAATTGTTTTTCAACATGCATGGCCGTACACATGGTCATGTGAAACTATGAGTTAATCATCAAAGCAAAGAGCAACGTAAGTGAAAAAAGTACACTAACCGGTCTGACCATAGGCAAAGATACAAGCGTTGTACCCCTCAAAGGCATTCTGGAGAATATTCTCACCAAGGCACTGAAAAACAACATCTTGTCCTACGGAAAAAAGGAAAAAAAAAATACTACAAAATAGCTTCAATGTCAATAACAACCTATTCACACAAGTGACAGCTGTTTCCAGAAATACAAGTTTGGCTCTTATACAACTTCTGTAATCGATCTCTCTCAATATGTACAGAAGTTTGCAAATTTTTTTTTTAATTTTCTCAGAAAACAAATCCCTTGTATGTATTATTACCTCTGTATATGGCATGCATTAGGAGTACAGCATTGTCCCATTAAGTTACCTGCAAACTTCTCTGTTACGGACTCATCCATAGACCAGAAGCAGTGATCGTATGCAAAGACCTGCACAGTAAAGAACATACGGCATGAGGAAGGTTTAAGTAAGTAGGTGCAGGAATACAAGTGGACTCTTCACACCCCCGGACTCCGCTGCCCCTGGGACCAATACATCAAATCACTAGGCAGAAGAGAACTTGGCCAAATCCCTCCTCAGACACAGATATTGCTGCATTTCTGTGCCAAATACAAGGAGACTCTTCTGCACTCACTAAGGCCACATACACATAGACATGTCTTTTATGTAACACATTAAATGGGGTTATCCAGGAAAAAAAACTTTTTTTTTTTTTATATATAAATCAACTGGCTCCAGAAAGTTAAATAGATTTGTAAAATTACTTCTATTACAAAATCTTAATCCTTTCAGTACTTATGAGCTGCTGAAGTTGAGTTCTTTTCTGTCTAAGAGCTCTCTGATGACACCTGTCTCGGGAACTGTCCAGAGTAGAAGCAAATCCCCATAGCAAACCTCTTCTACTCTGTGCAGTTCCCGAGACAAGCAGAGGTGTCAGCAGAGAGCACTGTTGTCAGACAGAAAAGAACAACTCCACTTCAGCAGCTGATAATTATTGGAAGGATTAAGATTTTTTAATATAAGTAATTTACAAATCTGTTTAACTTTCTGGAGCCAGTTGATGGAAAAAAAAAAAAAAAAAGGTTTTTCCTGGAATACCCCTTTAAGTAAACACCCACAGTGCAAGGAGAAAAAGTATCTGCAATGATTATTTTTATTGGATGGGCATCAAAAATATCACAAAAGTAGGTACAAATATTTAATGGACGATGTTTGAAGTTGGGGCGCCTCCTTTAATGTTTAGGTAGGGACAGCATGCTATAGGGTTTACTTTAGTGAGGGATAGTAATGGTTCTGTACTCTTAAAGGGGTATTCCAGCCAAAGACATCTTATCCCCTATCCAAAGGACCCCCCACGATCTCCGTGCAGCATACGCATTCTATGCTGGGCTGCTGCTCCAGTCTCGGAAACCTCTTTTGTTTCCGGGACTGGAGACGTGACGTCACGCCACGCCCCCTCCATTCATGTCTATGGGAGGAGGCGTGACGGCCGTCACGCCCCCTCCCATAGACATGAATGGAAGGGGCATGGTGTGATGTCACAAGGGGGTGTGGCTTGACTTCAAGTCCACAGTCCCGGAAACACAGAGGTTTCTGAGACTGGAGCAGCAGCCCAGCATAGAATGTGGGTGCTGCAGGGGGATCGCGGGGGTCCTCAGCGGCAGGCCCCCTGTGATCAGACATCCCCTATCCTTGATGTTTTTCGCCGGAATACCCCTTTAGGGTACATTCAGACGAGCAGATTCACAGCGTATTTTACGCAGCGGATCCCCTGCCAGAGGACCACTATAGAGTGCCTTTAGATGTGCCTGCTCGGAGCGGCAATACTCTTCTATGAGCAGACACACTGTGATGTGCGAGTCGCCGCTTGCATGCGCAGTATACTCGCACATCGCGGCTGCTCTCGGCCTAGCTCAGGGAGAGCGGCTGCGAAGTGTGTGAGTACACTGCGCATGCGCGGCAACTCGCACATTGCAGCAGTGTGTCTGCTCATAGCGGAGTATTGCTGCTCCTAGCAGGCACATCTAAAAGGCACCATGTAAGGGTTCTTCAGTGGCCGATCTGCAGCGTAAAAAATACGCTGTGGATCCACTCGTCTGAACTTACCCTTAAACGTCATATTTGTACCACTCCTTGTTTCATGATTATACAAATTAATGTGTTAATTAAATTGATCTATTGGTGTATACTGTACTCCATGGTGGCAATTATCAGATGTGTCCGTTATATCCTATTTTTATCTATCTGTTGAAAGTGTACATTATGTAAGCCATTTCAACTATCTGTATTATAGAGCGCCCCATGGTGGCTACTATAATCATTTATTGGGGATTATATGGAAGCTACCTCAACCGTCTGAGTGAGGAGTCCAGATCCACGAGTGAGGAGTCCAGATCCACGAGTGAGGAGTCCAGATCCACGAGTGAGGAGTCCAGATCCACGAGTGAGGAGTCCAGATCCACGAGTGAGGAGTCCAGATCCACGAGTGAGGAGTCCAGATCCACGAGTGAGGAGTCCAGATCCACGAGTGAGGAGTCCAGATCCACGAGTGAGGAGTCCAGATCCACGAGTGAGGAGTCCAGATCCACGAGTGAGGAGTCCAGATCCACGAGTGAGGAGTCCAGATCCACGAGTGAGGAGTCCAGATCCACGAGTGAGGAGTCCAGATCCACGAGTGAGGAGTCCAGATCCACGAGTGAGGAGTCCAGATCCACGAGTGAGGAGTCCAGATCCACGAGTGAGGAGTCCAGATCCACGAGTGAGGAGTCCAGATCCACGAGTGAGGAGTCCAGATCCACGAGTGAGGAGTCCAGATCCACGAGTGAGGAGTCCAGATCCACGAGTGAGGAGTCCAGATCCACGAGTGAGGAGTCCAGATCCACGAGTGAGGAGTCCAGATCCACGAGTGAGGAGTCCAGATCCACGAGTGAGGAGTCCAGATCCACGAGTGAGGAGTCCAGATCCACGAGTGAGGAGTCCAGATCCACGAGTGAGGAGTCCAGATCCACGAGTGAGGAGTCCAGATCCACGAGTGAGGAGTCCAGATCCACGAGTGAGGAGTCCAGATCCACGAGTGAGGAGTCCAGATCCACGAGTGAGGAGTCCAGATCCACGAGTGAGGAGTCCAGATCCACGAGTGAGGAGTCCAGATCCACGAGTGAGGAGTCCAGATCCACGAGTGAGGAGTCCAGATCCACGAGTGAGGAGTCCAGATCCACGAGTGAGGAGTCCAGATCCACGAGTGAGGAGTCCAGATCCACGAGTGAGG
Source organism: Hyla sarda (assembly GCF_029499605.1). Lineage (NCBI taxonomy): Eukaryota > Metazoa > Chordata > Amphibia > Anura > Hylidae > Hyla > Hyla sarda. Next base: position 17,502,268 of record NC_079191.1, read on the forward strand.
AGTCCAGATCCACGAGTGAGGAGTCCAGATCCACGAGTGAGGAGTCCAGATCCAAGAGTGAGGAGTCCAGATCCATGAGTGAGGAGTCCAGATCCATGAGTGAGGAGTCCAGATCCATGAGTGAGGAGTCCAGATCCATGAGTCCGCTCTCAGTTTTTTTTTTTCTCTTTGCTATTGGGGTACCTAGTGTGGTATACTGAATTGTGATTTTTGGTCATATTGTTTCGGTATTTACTGACTGTATGATGAAAGTATCTTCTCTTCTACTTTAAACATTATCTGTAATATTCCTTTGTATATACACTGACTACCTACGAATCGTCAATTTTCCATTAATTATTTGTACCTACTTTTGGAGATATTTTTAATGCACATCCACTAAATGTTATATTTTAAAAGGGTAATTGTTTTTGGAGTAAAACACTTTGTACCTTAACCCCATGTATATTTCCTGTTGAAGTTAAAGGTGTCGTGCGGCAAAAAATAACTTCTCCCCTAAGGATAAGGAATAAGCTATAGTTCACCGGGGGTCCAAATGCTGGGACCGCCCACGATCTCCTAAACGGGGCCCTGGCAGTCTTCCAGAAGCGGCCGTTCTGACCCCCGCAGGAAGCCGCAGCCGACACCCCCCCCCCCCCCTCTCCATCTATCTCTATGGGATAGAAGGAGGGTGCGTGTCAGCCGGCGCTACGTCCAGGGGTCGGCACGCCCCCTTCCAGCAAACTGCCAGGGCCCCGTTTAGGAGATCGCGGGGTGGGGGGTCCCTTTCCTTTGGGGACAGCGTTTGGACCCTCGGCAATAAGCTACCTATCCCCTAGGGGGTAAGTTAATTTTAGCCAGAGAACTCCTTTAAAGTCAGGGATTCATTATTTTTTCCCCCCTGCATTGTTGATGTTTACTCAATGTGTTAACTAAGGCTAGGTTCGTACTGCCATTCTGCTCCGACCTGTTCGGCTATCTTTTTGGAGCAAACATACCCTAAACAGGTCAGAGCACAACGGCAGTGTGAACCTAGTCTTAGTTACCACATTGAGTAAACATCAACAGTAGAGGGAGAAAAAGTAAATGAAGCTCTGACTTTAAAAGGGGGTTAGCCAGTGCCCCCCCCCCCCCCCCCCCCAAATAAAAAAATCTTATATCCACAGAATAGGAAATAAGCATCTAATGACGGGTGAGGACCCCGTCGATCTTCAGAATGGGGCCCCATCCCTCCTAGCTGCATGGAACGACAGACGGCACATGCCGTCTGCCACTTCATGCATTGCCTATGGTAGCGCCGGAGATACCGAGTGCCGTACTTGCACATCTACGCCATCTATTAGACAGTATGTGGCATCTGCTGCTTCATGTACCCCGACATGGAGATCGAGGGTGGTCCCCAACATGGAGATCGAGGGTGGTCCCCAACATGGAGACCGAGGGTGGTCCCCAACATGGAGACCGAGGGTGGTCCCCAACATGGAGATCGAGGGTGGTCCCCAACATGGAGATCGAGGGTGGTCCCCAACATGGAGATCGAGGGTGGTCCCCAACATGGAGATCGAGGGTGGTCCCCAACATGGAGATCGAGGGTGGTCCCCAACATGGAGATCGAGGGTGGTCCCCAACATGGAGATCGAGGGTGGTCCCCAACATGGAGATCGAGGGTGGTCCCCAACATGGAGATCGAGGGTGGTCCCCAACATGGAGATCGAGGGTGGTCCCCAACATGGAGATCGAGGGTGGTCCCCAACATGGAGATCGAGGGTGGTCCCCAACATGGAGATCGAGGGTGGTCCCCAACATTGGCATGAGATGTAATGTGAATAGGGCCTTAAAGAACAATCAGATCACATTAGAATACTAGGGAATTCGAAAGGGTTCTTTTACTCTGTTGCAAAACTACAACAACCAGCATGCCCGGACAGCCAACGGCTGTCCGGGCATGCTAGTTGTTGTAGTTTTGCAACAGCTGGAGGCACTCTGGTTGGAAAACAATGATCTATGCTCTCTGCACGTCATATGCCGGTATGACTCGGCCCCTAATGGAACAGACCAGTAGAAGAAAACCAGTAAGCGGTGGGATGGGTAGGAGTTCCCACTGCTCATGTCAACACATGACATCACATCCTCTACATACATCGTAAATCAGGGTCAACAGAAGTCACTGAGGAGTTCAATGACAGGAAGTGTTGTCTTAGGCCAGGGAGCGGAATCTATCTGGAATCGTGGTCCTGGTCCCAATATTCAAGCAGATGTCCTCCCGCATCCTCACCCCCCCCCCCCCCCACCCCCGTCCTCGGAGGGACCCCAGCTGCCGCACTCCGCACACAGTAAGGTTATACTCACTTTTGGCTGGCTCCTGGGAGATTTGCGGAATCCGATGAAGAAAGAAGAGTAAAAAGGGGAAAAAAGCAAACAGAGGAAGCCATTAGTAACCGTTCCCAGGATTACCACATAGGCATGCAGAGAAATACTATATACTGTACACAGCTGACATAAGAGGGCGGGCAACTGAGGCTACAGAGCTGCTGGGTAACTACAACTCCCAGCAGTAGGCAGTTAGAGCATGCTGGGAGTCCTATACTTACACATTATAAAATCTGTAAAGTCAAAGGGTGAAAACGGTTTTGTAACTGACAAAATAGCATCTTTTGTAATAAAAAGGTACAAAGCCTGAGGCTGCACTACTGAGAGAACAAACGACATCATGTCTGAGGCTGCACTACTAAGGGATGCTGATGACTTCATGACTGAGGCTGCACCACTGAGAGAACCAACGACATCATGTCTGAGGCTGCACTACTAAGGGATGCTGATGACTTCATGACTGAGGCTGCACCACTGAGAGAACCAACGACATCATGTCTGAGGCTGCACTACTAAGGGATGCTGATGATTTCATGACTGAAGCTGCACCACTGAGAGAACCAACGACATCATGTCTGAGGCTGCACTACTAAGGGATGCTGATGACTTCATGACTGAGGCTGCACCACTGAGATGCTGATGACATCATGTCTGAGGCTGCACTACTAAGGGATGCTGATGACTTCATGACTGAGGCTGCACCACTGAGATGCTGATGACATGTCTGAGGCTGCAATACTAAGGGATGCCAGTGACTTCATGACTGAGGCTGCACCACTGAGATGCTGATGACATCATGTCTGAGGCTGCACTACTAAGGGATGCTGATGACTTCATGACTGAGGCTGCACCACTGAGATGCTGATGACATGTCTGAGGCTGCAATACTAAGGGATGCCAGTGACTTCATGACTGAGGCTGCACCACTGAGATGCTGATGACATCATGTCTGAGGCTGCACTACTAAGGGATGCTGATGACTTCATGACTGAGGCTGCACCACTGAGATGCTGATGACATCATGTCTGACGCTGCACTACTAAGGGATGCTGATGACTTCATGACTGAGGCAGCACCACTAAGGGATGCTGATGACATCATGTCTGACGCTGCACTACTAAGGGATGCTGATGACTTCATGACTGAGGCTGCACCACTGAGATGCTAATGACATGTCTGAGGCTGCACTACTAAGGGATGCTGATGACATCATGTCTGAGGCTGCACTACTAAGGGATGCTGATGACTTCATGACTGAGGCTGCACCACTGAGATGCTGATGACATCATGTCTGAGGCTGCACTACAAAGGGATGCCGGTGACTTCTTGACTGAGGCTGCACCACTGAGATGCTGATTACTTCCTGACTGAGGCTGCACTACTGAAAGAAGCTAAGGACATCCTGGCTAAAGCTGCACCAGAGCTGCAATACTGAGAGATGCTAATGACATGTCTGAGGCTGCACTACTTAGAAATGCTAATGAAACAATGAGGCTGCACTATTGTGAATTTCTGATGACATCACGTCCCACAAATGTGTAAGGGGGAATGCTGGTTGTAGTTTTGCCACAGCTGGAGGCACACTGGTTGGGAAACACTGATGCCCCTGGTACATGTCGTGCGAGGACACCATCGGGCCCTAGCGGCTCACATTGTGGCCGCACTTCCTCTGTAATCGTTGGCTCCTCGGAGCGGCAGGTAAACCAGCACTTCCATTAATTGTTCCGTAATTACAGAGGAAATTAAGCAGCGGACATTCTTCCTAAGGGAAAGATAGACGTGAGATTAACCCTGCATGTCCTGGAATTCTCTCAGGGCTGAAGCCTCGGTACACAGAAGCGAATGAGATATTTTAAAAGGTACTAAAACCTGTCACAACGCTGAGCGTGAGAACTTTAAAAATATTTAAAGGAAATATCACTTTGAGAATTAGTGGAGTATTTGTAAAACTAAAGAGGGACCCTACTGAGACCACCGAAGCCCATGACACAGGAATGAGACTCCTTGGAAGCTCCTCAGGTTTCACTTTGAACTAGGAAACATCTGACATAAGCGTCAACCTCAAAAACCACGTGTAGCTGAAGGTCAACCCTAATGTCCGTCCCTCTGAGAATAATGGTGGGAGTCCTCAAAAAGCACCCACACCCCTCTTCCACCATTCACCTGTAAACCAATTTTAGACTTTAAGGGAACGTTCACACTTACAGGATCCTGCGCAGATTTGATGCACAGGTTTGTAACTGCAGATTAGAAGCGGAGCTCAGCTATTTAGTTTACATTGAAATCTACAGCAGAAAATCCTGCGCATCAAATCTGCGTACGTGTGAACTCACCCTAATAATAGAGTCACAGTAAGGAATGTTCACATATTCAACTAGAAGGAGAGCAGGAATCAATTAGTATTAAACTAAATATTAAACCTATCCTACATGGGGCACCACCCCTCACCGACACAACCCGCCCCACCCCTCACCGACACAACCCGCCCCTCACCGACACAACCCGCCCCACCCCTCACCGACACAACCCGCCCGACCCCTCACCGACACAACCCGCCCGACCCCTGACCGACACAACCCGCCCGACCCCTCACCCACACAACCCGCCCCACCCCTCACCCACACAACCCGCCCGACCCCTGACCGACACAACCCGCCCGACCCCTGACCGACACAACCCGCCCGACCCCTCACCCACACAACCCGCCCCACCCCTCACCCACACAACCCGCCCGACCCCTCACCGACACAACCCGCCCCTCACCGACACAACCCGCCCCTCACCGACACAACCCGCCCCTCACCGACACAACCCGCCCCTCACCGACACAACCCGCCCCTCACCGACACAACCCGCCCCTCACCGACACAACCCGCCCCTCACCGACACAACCCGCCCCTCACCGACACAACCCGCCCCTCACCGACACAACCCGCCCCTCACCGACACAACCCGCCCGACCCCTCACCGACACAACCCGCCCGACCCCTCACCGACACAACCCGCCCCTCACCGACACAACCCGCCCGACCCCTCACCGACACACAGGCCTGACCTTTCTCGCACATAACCTGCCAAAACATTGACTCCTCTCCGACAAGAAAGCCCAATTCCTCTGCGACACACCCGTCTGACCCTTCTTCTCCGACACACCCGTCTGACCCTTCTTCTCCGACACACCCGTCTGACCCTTCTTCTCCGACACACCCGTCTGACCCTTCTTCTCCGACACACCCGTCTGACCCTTCTTCTCCGACACACCCGTCTGACCCTTCTTCTCCGACACACCCGTCTGACCCTTCTTCTCCGACACACCCGTCTGACCCTTCTTCTCCGACACACCCGTCTGACCCTTCTTCTCAGACACACCCGTCTGACCCTTCTTCTCAGACACACCCGTCTGACCCTTCTTCTCAGACACACCCGTCTGACCCTTCTTCTCAGACACACCCGTCTGACCCTTCTTCTCAGACACACCCGTCTGACCCTTCTTCTCAGACACACCCGTCTGACCCAGCAATCCCCCCCCAACACACACACACACTAACCGGTCGAATCCTTTACGACACAACCTGCCCACTCTTCTCTGACACAACCTACCCGATCCCTTCCCGGCACACCAGCCCAACCCCCTTCAGAACAACCCGCCTGACCCCATCTCCAACACATCTGACTGATCTATGTAAGATGGCCCTGAATTGACAGTATGTACCACTACAGAATGGAAATAGATTTCAGGCCCTTATACGATTTATTTTATTTTATTTTTACTATTATAACAGCTCTACATTGGAAAACTGCTCACAATGCAATTCCATAAGAAAGTTCTTTTCCAATCTGGAGCCTCTCCCCAACAAATGTCTAGACAGGAGGGAGGATCACAGGCGGCCGGATCCCAGCCGTATACAGCCCGTCAGACCTGTAGGACAAGAAGTGCTGCAATCTTCACCGTGACCGAGGAAACTCCTGCAGCCGCTGCTCTGTGACCGATACTACAGAGACATTACTATAGGATATTCATTCATGGAAAGACCCAACAGGACCTTTATCAATGATAAAGGTCCTGCTCCCCTCTCTCCAACAATGAAGAGCAGGACCTCCAGATTCGTTCTCTTCAGCTGTTGCAAGACTATTTCTACTACTACTACTACTCCCATTATATACTGTACTGACAACCTAGGCCAGTGTTCCCCAATCTGTGGCTCTTCAACTGTTGCAGAACTACAACTCCTAGAATGTCCACACAGCCCAGAGCGGAGGTTTCAAACTGTGGCCCTCCAGATGTTGAAAAACTTCAACTCCCGGAACGCCAGGCCAGCAAACGGCTGCAACGGAGGTAACTCCTGCAGTGACTGCTCTGTGACCGATACTGCATAGACATTACTACAGGATATTGATTCACGGAAAAACCAAACAGGACCTCTATCATTAAAGGGGTACTCCGGTGAAAAACATTTTTTTTTTTTTTTTTAATCAACTGGTGCCAGAAAGTTAAACAGATTTGTAAATTACTTCTATTAAAAAATCTTAATCCTTCCAGTACTTCTTAGCTGCTGAATACTACAGAGGAAATTCTTTTCTTTTTGGAACACAGAGCTCTCTGCTGACGACATGACCACAGTGCTCTCTGCTGACATATCTGTCCATTTTAGGAACTGTCCAGAGCAGCATATGTTTGCTATGGGGATTTTCTCCTACTCTGGACAGTTCCTAAAATGGACACAGAGATGTCAGCAGAGAGCACTGTGCTCGTGAAGTCAGCAGAGAGCTCTGTGTTCCAAAATGAAAAGAATTTCCTCTGTAGTATTCAGCAGCTGATAAGTACTGGAAGGATTAAGATTTTTTAATAGAAGTAATTTACAAATCTCTGGCACTAGTTGATTAAATATAAATAAATAAAAAGTTTTCCACCAGAGTACCCCTTTAATAAAGGTTCTGCTACATCTAGGAAAGAGCAGGACCTCCAGCTTTGTTCTCTCCAGCTGTTGAAAGACTACAACTACTACTCCCATCATATACTGGCAGCCTAGACCAGTGTTCCCCAATCTGTGGCTCTTCAGCTGTTGCGGAACTACAACTCCTATCACGTCCACATAGCCTAGAGCAGTGGTCCATAACTGTGGCCCTCCAGATGTTGCAAAACTTCAACTCCCAGAATGCCCGGACAGCCGTTGGCTGTCCGGGCATTCTGGGAGTTGAAGTTTAGCAACATCTGGAGGAGTACAGTTTGAGACCACTGGCCTAGAGCAATGCTACCCAATCTGTGGCTATTCGGCTGTTGCAGCACTACAACTCCCATCAAGCACTGACAGCTGAACCTGTACTAGGTGGCCATCACTCCCATTGTTCCCAATAAAGACTGAATCCCCCTGCTCCCTCTCTCTTCTGCTCTGCTGGTATCAGTCTTTACTGCAATCCTATCATTCTGTTCCTGAACCAGGCAGCTCAGGATGGGTTATGGTCTTCTCCCATGTAGGTGGTGGTGGTGCAGTGCACGTATGACTGGGGCTATTGCCGAATTGTTATAATTCAAACATGGCCGCTTCCTGAAAAGCATCAGATGATAAGTTCTCTCTCCGTAGTTTCCTCCTGCGTCCGCCGTTTCATATCATATATGTCGCAGATGCATTCATGCGCTCACATTTTAAAGGATTTGGAGCATTAAACCCTTATACTTACAGCTTAGCCGTCAGGATCCAGATTGTCCTGCATATGGTGCGTTCAGTAAAACATTAAATAAATGCACCCAGCTCCTCCCGGGGGGGGGGGGGGGGGGGGATTTACAGATGTAGCTAAGCTGAATTTCATACTAGATTTGTGTCCATCGCAATAATTTTACACCTATAACCTACCCTGACCCTCCACTATCCCTTACCAACTATGGTCCTGTGCTGCCTGTAAACAATAAGGTTATGCTGCCCCTACACAACCTTTACCCTGTGTCACGCCTGACTGACCCCCATCCTTAAGCTGTACCTTACCGACACCTACTCTGCACTGCTCCTGACTGATCGCAACCCTGCGCCGCCCCTTGACCAATCCAGACCCTGCGCCGCCCCCTTGACCAATCCAGACCCTGCGCCGCCCCCTTGACCAATCCAGACCCTGCGCCGCCCCCTTGACCAATCCAGACCCTGCGCCGCCCCCTTGACCAATCCAGACCCTGCGCCGCCCCCTTGACCAATCCAGACCCTGCGCCGCCCCCTTGACCAATCCAGACCCTGCGCCGCCCCCTTGACCAATCCAGACCCTGCGCCGCCCCCTTGACCAATCCAGACCCTGCGCCGCCCCCTTGACCAATCCAGACCCTGCGCCGCCCCCTTGACCAATCCAGACCCTGCGCCGCCCCCTTGACCAATCCAGACCCTGCGCCGCCCCCTTGACCAATCCAGACCCTGCGCTGCCCCCCGACCAATCCAGACCCTGCGCTGCCCCCCGACCAATACAGACCCTGCGCTGCCCCTGACAAATACAGACCCTGCGCTGCCCCTGACAAATACACAACCCTGACCGACCGTGACCCTGTGCTGCACCTTACCAACCCTGCTCCTGCAATGATGCAAATAATATTAAGTTCTTGACCGTACCTCCCTACAGGTACTTTACCCTCGTCCAATCTGAACAACTCTACACACAGCGGGTTAATCCTCGAGGATCAGTTTAATAAATCCTCGGTATTTCAGAAGTCAGTGTTTCTTAAAGGTCTTTTCAATTTCAGAAGTCAAAACAGATTGCAGGCCGAAGTATGAGAGATTAGCACAGCGTGACTTCCACATAAGCCGTGTTCATTGTGCATTAACACACAGCTAAAATTAATCCCACAGGGCAAGCTGGTGAGGGTGGCGAGCCAGACACTCGGCCCACCGCTAAATCTTTGTGGGGTTACCCCGACCTGGACAGATGTGGAATCACAGACAAAGGGATCCAAGTATGAAGGACGAGACGCCGGAGACGAGATTAACCAACACTGAGTCTACTGCGAATCTGAATACAAGAAAACCTGTACAATTCTGAGCACCCCACCATTTCTGTATATAGGAGGCAGTATTATAGTAGTTCTATTCTTGTATATAGGAGCAGTAATATAGTAGTTATATTCTTGTATATAGGAGCAGTATTATAGTAGGTATATTCTTGTATATAGGAGCAGTATTATAGTAGTTCTATTCTTGTATATAGGAGGCAGTATTATAGTAGTTCTATTCTTGTATATAGGAGGCAGTATTATAGTAGTTCTATTCTTGTATATAGGAGGCAGTATTATAGTAGTTCTATTCTTGTATATAGGGGCAGTATTATACGGTAGTTATATTCTTGTATATAGGGGCAGTATTATAGTAGTTATATTCTTGTATATAGGAGCAGTATTATAGTAGTTATATTCTTGTATATATAGGAGACAGTATTATAGTAGGTATATTCTTGTATGTAGGAGCAGTATTATAGTAGTTCTATTCTTGTATATAGGAGGCAGTATTATAGTAGTTCTATTCTTGTATATAGGAGGCAGTATTATAGTAGTTATATTCCTGTATATAGGAGGCAGTATTATAGTAGTTATATTCTTGTATATAGGGGCAGTATTATACAGTAGTTATATTCTTGTATATAGGGGCAGTATTATAGTAGTTATATTCTTGTATATAGGAGCAGTATTATAGTAGTTATATTCTTGTATATATAGGAGACAGTATTATAGTAGGTATATTCTTGTATGTAGGAGCAGTATTATAGTAGTTCTATTCTTGTATATAGGAGGCAGTATTATAGTAGTTCTATTCTTGTATATAGGAGGCAGTATTATAGTAGTTATATTCCTGTATATAGGAGGCAGTATTATAGTAGTTATATTCCTGTATATAGGAGGCAGTATTATAGTAGTTATATTCCTGTATATAGGAGCAGTATTATAGTAGTTATATTCTTGTATATAGGAGGCAGTATTATAGTAGTTATATTCTTGTATATAGGAGGCAGTATTATAGTAGTTATATTCTTGTATATAAGAGGCAGTATTATAGTAGTTATATTCTTGTATATAGAAGCAGTGTTATAGTAGTTCTATTCTTGTATATAGGGAGCAGTATTATAGTAGTTCTATTCTTGTATATAGGAGGCAGTATTATAGTAGTTCTATTCTTGTATATAGGAGGCAGTATTATAGTAGTTCTATTCTTGTATATAGGAGGCAGTATTATAGTAGTTATATTCTTGTATATAGGAGGCAGTATTATAGTAGTTATATTCTTGTATATAGGGGCAGTATTATAGTAGTTATATTCTTGTACATAGGAGCAGTATTATATTCATGTACACTGCTCGGAAAAATAAAGGGAACACTTACACAACACAATATAACGCCAAGTCAATGACACTTCTGTGAAATCACACTGTCCACTCAGGAAGCAACACTGATTGACAATCAATTTCACATGCTGTTGTGCAAATGGAACAGACAACATGTGGAAATTATAGGCAATTAGCAAGACACCACAAATAATGGAGTGGTTCTACAGGTGGTGACCACTTCTCAGTTCCTATACTTCCTGGCTGATGTTTTGGTCACTTTTCAATGCTGGCGGTGGTTTCACTCTAGTGGTAGCATGAGACGGAGTCTACAACCCCCACAAGTGGCTCAGGTAGTGCAGCTCATCCAGGATGGCACATCAATGCGAGCTGTGGCAAGAAGGTCTGCTGTGTCTGTCAGTGTAGTGTCCAGAGCATGGAGGCGCTACCAGGAGACAGGCCAGTACATCAGGAGACGTGGAGGAGGCCGCAGGAGGGCAACAACCAAGCAGCAGGACCACTACCTCCGCCTTTGTGCAAGGAGGAGCATGAGGAGCACTGCCAGAGCCCTGCAAAATGACCTCCAGCAGGCCACAAATGTGCATGTGTCCACTCAAACGGTCAGAAACAGACTCCATGAGGGTGGTATAAGGGCCTGACGTCCAAAGGTGGGGGTTGTGCTTACAGCTCAACACCGTGGAGGACGTTTGACATTTGCCAGAAAACACTAAGATTGACAAATTCACCACTGGTGCCCTGTGCTCTTTACAGATGAAAGCAGGTTCACACTGAGCACATGTGACAGAGTCTGGAGACGACATGGAGAACATTCTGCTGCCTGCAACATCCTCCAGCATGACCGGTTTGGCGATGGGTCAGTAATGGTGTGAGGTGGCATTTCTTTGGGGGGCCGCACAGCCCTCCATGTGTTTGCCAGAGGTAGCCTGACTGCCATTAGGTACCGAGATGAGATCCTTGTTAGACCATATACTGGTGCGGTTGGCCCTGGGTTCCTCCTAATACAAGACAATGCTAGACCTCATGTGGCCGGAGTGTCAGCAGTTCCTACAAGATGAAGACATTGATTCTATGGACTGGTCGCCCGTTCCCCTGAATCCGATTGAGCACATCTGGGACGTCTCGCTCCATCCACCACAGACTGTCCAGGAGTTGGCGGATGCTTTAGTCCAGGTCTGGGAGGACATCCCTCAGGAGACCATCCTCCACCTCATCAGGAGCATGCCCAGGCGTTGTAGGGAGGTCATACGGGCACGTGGAGGCCACACACACTACTGAGCCTCATTGTGACTTGTATTAAGGACATTACATAAAGTTGGATCAGCCTGTAGTGCGGTTTTCCACTGTGATTTTGAGTGTGACTCCATATCCAGACCTCCAGGGGTTAATACATTTCATTTCCATTGATAATTTTTGTGTGATTTTGTTGTCAGCGAATTCAATTATGTAAAGACGAAAGTGTTTCATACGATTAGTTAATTCATTCAGATATAGGATGTGTTATCTTGGTGCTCTCTATTTTTTTCCAGCAGTGTATATAGGATCAGTATTATAGTAGTTATATTAATGCAGGAGAGGGAGTATAACATTTACATTTTTGGGTATGTGTATCTATTTAGCTTTTTATGTAGATATTGTGAATTTTGCATATAAAAATGAGAAATATATATTATAAAAAAAAAAAAAAAAAAAAAAAAAAAAAGAGAGGCTGAATTGTCATAGTATTCTTGTATATATCCTGCATTTTTATGCAGTAGAAATAAGTTACAGGAGTCAGTCAGTCATTCTTGAATCAATAGAAAAGATTAGGGAAGCCTACAGATCAACAACCATTGAATACAACTCTGCTGGAATGGAGCCGCAGTGTCCCTGATCATGAGCCGAGATGATCTTAATGCGGCTTATTATATCTATAAGTCCTTAAAAAGAAACAATGAAAAAGTTAATATTTAATGACAATATTTTCTGAAGAGACGCAAGATAAGCAGTTGGGCTTAGAAATCAATAGCAATACACTAGGGAAGGACAACAATGTATAAGAATAGGCAAAGCCAAAGAAAACGACAGAGCGCTCCTCGTAGATAAGCAGCAGTCATATACAGTGATCCCTCAACTTACAATGGCCTCAACATACAATAGTTTCAACATACATTGGTCTTTTCTGGATCATCGTAAGTTGAAACCAGACTCAACATGCAATGTACAGACAGTCGAGATCTGTGAAACGTGTCAATGGCTGGAAGAACCGACCAATCAGAATGGGCATTCACTGGTAAAACCCCTGTATTACTGAAGTGTATGCACTGACTGGTGTCTGGTAGCGCCCCCTACAGTACAGGGAGGTATTACATGTTCTGTACTCTTTACCTGTATTACTGAAGTGTATGCACTGACTGGTGTCTGGTAGCGCTCCCTACAGTACAGGGAGGTATTACATGTTCTGTACTCTTTACCTGTATTACTGAAGTGCATGCACTGACTGTTGTCTGGTAGCGCTCCCTACAGTACAGGGAGGTATTACATGTTCTGTACTCTTTACCTGTGCCAGGGTTACCTGTTCCTTTGGACACCAGGTGAGGGCGACTCCATGTTACTTTTTTAGGACACTGTGTACTGTACAGGATCCTGAAGAAGCTCCTGTCCTCTACATAGACCAGTGTTTCCCAAGCAAGGTGGCCCCAGCTGTTGCAAAACTACAACTCCCAGCATGCCCGGACAGCCAACGGCTGTCCGGGCATGCTGGGAGTTGTAGTTTTGCAACAGCTGGAGGCTCCCTGCTTGGGAAACACTGACAGACAGTGATTTACAGCTCCCAGCAGATCTTTCCTACTTTTATATGTAAGGATTTGCTTTATCTATATTAGTTATCTACTTTTTCCTATTTTTGGATGACATTTTGGGGCTTCAGAACCAATTACCAGGTTTCCATAGAGTTATGGTCTCAACATACAATGGTCATCCTGGAACCAATTAATATTGTAACTTGAGGGACCACTGTACTGATAAGACACGTGACTACCTGGCTCCTGAAGTCTACAGCCATCTCCACTGAATACCATGTGGCTGATAGCTCTATAGTGTGATTGTCATAGCCGATCTTCACTGAACTAAACTGGATCAATCATGGCCTCCAGGACTCTAGAAGAAAATATGAAGTGGGACCGGTCCCTCTTGAAAAAGTTTTCTACTATGAACGTGAGATAACCTAAGGCTTGGTGGAAAAAGAATTTGACACAAATCATAGAAATACACAGGGGAGGACTTCAGTAACTGCCCTTAAAGGGGTACTCCGCCCCTAGACATCTTATCCCCTATCCAAAGGTTGGGAGTTAAGATGTCTGATCGAGGAGGTGCAGCCGCTGGGGACCCCTGTGATCCGGTGCACAGAGTGAACTTTGTTCCGTGCCGCATGACTGGCGATGTGGGGGCGGAGGCTACAGTCACGCCCTGCTCGTGACATCATGGCCATGCCCCCTCAATGCGAGTCTATGGGAGAGGGCGTGACGGCCGTCACGCCCTCTCCCATAGACTTGCATTGAGGGTGCATGGCCGTGATGTTAAGAGCCTCCGGCGGTGGAACCCCCACGTTCAGACATCTTATCCCTTATCCTTTGGATAGAGGATAAGATGTCTAGGGGTGGAGTACCACTTTAAAGGGACTTGTCTAGTTTGGACAACTACTTTGTTGTAAAAGTTCCTTGATAATAAGCTGATCAGAAAGTGTCCTCCTGCTCAGATACCCAGAGATCAGCTGTGATCTGTGGGAGGACCTACCTGGTGAGCGTTCAATCTCCCTACTAAATGTAGTATCACGCAGGGCTCACAATATGAATTTCCATTAAAAATACGCAAGTATGGACCTCCCATTTTCCCTGCAATTATATGCTGGTTGGTTGATGTATTTAAATTACATTTGGTTGATTTGGATTGTCCCTTGTGCAACGATTATAGAAAAACTAAAGGCCCCATACACATTATGGGCCATAATGAGGCCACCAATAATTTTTTTTGGCTGCTCTGTCTATGTACTGGAGGCTTTCAGACTCTCCCCTGACAGATGATGTTGGGGAAGGATCAGGCATGGACCAGCTGATTGTCTAATGTCTATAGGGCAGGGCTCGACAAATCCCAGACGCCAGGTTGCCATAGTGGAGGAGGAGAGAACCAGGCCCACTCGGCAGGTATCGGCTGCTATCTGCAGCTGACACCTGCCTGTAATGACGAACATCAGCGATCACTCAGAAGTATGTAATTTAACTCTGATCGCATACTCAGGCCAGCCGAGGCCTATACTAGTCCTCTGTGCAGGCTGTAGCAATAGCGCCATTCTCATAGATCAATGTAATAGGGATCAACCGATATTGTTTTTTTAGGACCGATATCGGTATAAGTATCGGCTATCGCCCCTAACCTCCACCGATTGGTGGAGGTTAGGGGCGATAGCCGATACTTATACTGATATTCCGGTATAAGTTATCGGCTATTTATCCCCCCGCGACACCGCTGCAGATCATTGACCATAGTTTGCCGCCGCCGCCGCCGCCACCACCAGCTTCTCTGCCCCCTGCCTCTCAGGGTGGTCCGGGCCATCCTTCCTTCCTGTAGTGTCCGGCGGCATTCCGGGTGGAGGGTGAACCGGTCTGGGCTGTCCTTCTCCGGGGGTCATCTTCTCCACTCCGGGCAGACTCCGGCCTAGTAACGCAGCATAGACGCTGCTGCGCAGTGACGCCCGTGCGCAGCGACGCACCTGACGTCACGGCGTAGCGGCGTCTATGCAGCGTACTAGGCCGGAGCCTGCCCGGAGTGGAGAAGATGACACCCGGAGAAGAAGGACAGCCCGGACCGGTTCACCCTCCACCCGGAATGCCGCCGGACACTACAGGAAGGATGGATGGCCCGGACCACCCCCATTCCGGGTAAGTTTAATTTTTTTTATTGACTCGGAGGGTGGGGCCCAACCGGTATAGCGGTATGGGCAAAAATCCATACCGGTATATCGACCAGCACTACGGTAGGGGGTGCGACGCGGTGCGGTGGGTCGGGGGGTTGGGGGGTGACGGTGCATTATCGGCTTATCGGCAAGGTAATTGCCGATACCGATAATGCCCAAAATCGTGATCATCGGCCGATAATATCGGCCATATCGATAATCGGTCGATCCCTACGATGTAATGCTTATTCACTCTTTAAAACACATTTTACGGGTGAAAAAAAAGGTTGGCTTTTAACTAAAAACAGCTTGCCCAGAGGTTGTATGTGGTATTGCAGCTCAGCCCTATTCACTTCAATACACACAACCTATAGACTGTTCGGGTGCTATAGCAGCCGTGTTTTTCTAATCCTTGACAACCAAAGAAAAACATTTCAAACCCTATAGTTAAAAGGTCCAAACTCAAGACCCCAGACATAATTCCACCTGCAAACTTTAAATATTTAATCATAGTGTATGGATTCATAGTGAGCACTCCAATCCAAGAGTCTAAGCCCGAAGCGTGAAATACTGCAATATAACAAAGAAACCTCAAAACGACCACATAAACAAATCAATTCCAATTTACGACTCATACTTCAAGCATGCAAAAACACTTCACACGACAAAGAAGAATTACGAGTAAGTCTGTGCTTTATGTTGACCAAAGACACTATAAAAAGCCAGCCACTCCAGTCATAAAAGCCGCCCAATCTATGGAGAAGCCTTCGTCGCCTTTGTCTTCAAGGACAATTTAACTATCAGGTGGACGACCAAGACAATCGAGCTTTGAGGATTGAATCCTTTCTATCTGGAGACTTTTGTGGTCAAAGGCAGGGTCACGGTGACCAGTGTGGGGGTCGAATAGGGCAGATGTGTGACTAAAACAGGGGTCCTTCCTTCTTAAAGTTGGACTATTCATTTACGGAGAAGTAGATGTGACGTATATGAAAGGGAACAATGGCTGATGGTTCCCCAATATATCACTATCTGGATTCAAATAGAAAAAAACAGACATGGTCGCACATCCACAACATTCACAATGATCTAATGCTTGTCAGCAACATTTATAAAACAGGTGGTTAGTGTACTTTATGATCATGAAGTGCAAGCTCACTAGCCACATCACGGCCACCTGTAAGTAGTGGGTCCCTAATGTCCCTAGCATAAAATGGCGCAGTACTGGGCGGCAACCAGCACTGCCGCAACACCAGTGCCCAGAGGGGGAAAGACCCACTGGCAGAGCAGCCCCAATGCCACTCAAACTAGTCCCAGTCCAGACCCCAATGTGCGGCATCCATTGCTGCCACGGCACAGTGTCTATGAGGAGGCGCGGCCCTGGGACTGTTTTGAGTGCCATTGGGGCTGCTCTACCAGTGGGTAGTTCCCCCTGTGGGCACTGGTGTTGCAGCAGTGCTATGCCATTTTATGAATGAGACATTAGGGACCCACCACTTACAGGTGGACGTGACGTTTTTAGTGGGCTTGCACTACATGATCATAAAGTACACTAACGACCTATTAGTTTTTTAAATGTTGCTGAGAAGCCTTAGATCATTGTGCATTTTGTGGATGTGCAACCATGTCTGTTTTCTCTACTTGAATTCACATTGTGTTTTCTATCCCCCTCTCTTTTTTGTTGTTTTACTTGGTCTGCACTCTGCCCCTCACCCTCAGCCCAGGCCTATATAAATTAGCAGGAAGCTGCACAGGGCCCCTTCGTTTCTGGCAGCCTCCCAGTCTGACTGGGAGCACATGGTGAGCTTTTACACCTTGTTCACACTGGTGCGGTGCAGTGCCCAGTCCATTGCTGCCGCGGCACTGTGTCTACGTGGAGGCGCGGCCCTGGGACTGGTTTGAGTGGCAAGGGGGCTGCTCTGCCAGTGGGTCGTTCCCCCTGTGGGCACTGGTGTTGTGGCGGTGGTGGTCGCCGCCCAGTGCTACGCCATTTTATGCTTGGGAAGTTAGGGACCCACTACTTACAGGTGGCCGTGACGTGGCTAGTGAGCTTGCACTTTATGATCATAAAGTACACTTACAACCTGTTAGTTTTATAAATGTTGCTGAGAAGCCTTAGATCGTTGTGAATGTTGTGGATGTGCGGCCATGTCTGTTTTCTCTACTTGAATATACATCTGGGTTGACCTAAATAATTTTCAGCTGCAACCAAGAAACCTGGAAGATCCCAACTTAAGGCACTAAGAGGGAAGTTGACAGAACCTGGGACTGTTAAAAGTGTTTGAGGGTGTCCCCACTCTCCTTGTTGTCAGATGTCGGGGGAAGGATCAAGTATGTAGAATTTTTCCATATCTAATCCTTTGTTGCCACAAGAGATGAACTACGGTCAGAGAAGTTTGGCAACATTAACTAAAGGTGCTTGGGTCTCTATAAGACGAAGGAAACCTTAAGTCTACAGAGAAGAACCTGATGTCAGTCCAATGTAAAGGTTTTTTACCAAGTCTTGAGCTTACCATATAGGCCCCAGGTGCCACATGTGGAGGAAACCTCTATGCACGTCTTTTGGCAGTGCCCCTATGCACAGGTCTATTGAACGCCCCAGAACTTGAACTTAGAGACTCGGTACCCCGGCACAACTTATTCGATACTTTATGGACTTTGTCCTGGGGTTCATGATGTGGAGGCCATCCAGGAGGCCTGGCGACTTATGAACTGTTTTATGGATGCTATTTGGCTGGCCAGGAACAGTCTCATCTACAACAGGGAGGACATGTCCGTCCAGGACTGCCGCACGCTGACCCACAGCTTGCTTAGAGACTATTCTATTGAATGACTTGTCATGACGACTGAATGATCAATAAAGCTCTTGGGCTGGCCATATACATTGAACTCCGTATTCACAGGAGAACCAAACCATGTAAGGCTGGGTTCACACTACGTTTTTGCCATACTGTTCTCAATCCGTTTTTAAACAGTATACTGTTTTTAAAAGTGCATACAGTTCCGTGAGTTTTTATAGAAAAAAAACCCCATACGTTTTTGAAAATGTTGTCCATTTTTAATGGGAGGGGTCTTGGGTGGGGACTTTAGGATTCAAATGCACATGTGCAAAGTAAAAACGTATACGTTTTTCCCATATGGAACCGTATACATGTGCGTTTTCCATTGACGTCCAGGTTAAAAAAAACGTATGCGGTTGCAGTACGGTTTTTAAACTGGAGACAAAATCGTGGTCAACCACTGTCTTGACTCCGGTTTAAAAACCGTACTGCAGCCGCATACGTTTTTTAAGTATACTGTTTAAAAACGCATACGGCTTACTTTTTTCCATACTGTTCCATCCATTTTTTTGCCATATGGTTTTCTTTAGAAAAACGGATTGAAAACAGTATGGCAAAAACGTAGTGTGAACCCAGTCTTATATGTATGACAGCCTGCAAGGAGATAAGGGTTGGGCATGTTGCAATGCAAAAGCTTTGTGTTCTTGGTAAGATATGCCACTGCAAGAGTCTTAAAGGACCGGCAATGCTCCTTGGAAGAAATAGTATGTAAATAAATTCTCCTTCAGTAGAAACAAAAATAAAACCTCTGGTTCTAGTGTCATCTATAGGTAGCTACCCTCTAAGGCTGGGTTCACACTACATTTTTGTCATACTGTTTAAAATCTGTTTTTCTAAAGAAAACCATATGGCAAAAAAACGGATGGAACAGTATGGAAAAAAGTAAACCGTATGCGTTTTTAAACAGTATACTGTTTTTAAAAGTGCATACAGTTCTGTCAGTTTTTATTTAAAAAATATATATATATACGTTTTTGAAAATTTTGTCCATTTTTAATGGGAGGGGTCTTGGGTGGGGACTTTAGGATTCAAATGTGCAAAAAACGTATAAGTTTTTCCCGTATGGAACCGTATACATGTGCGTTTCCAATTGACATTCATGTTAAAAAAAAAAATGTATGCGGTTGCAGTATGGTTTTTAAACCGGAGACAAAATTGTGGTCAACCACGGTTTTGACTCCGGTTTAAAAACCGTACTGCAGCCGCATCCGTTTTTTTTTTGTTTTTTTTTTTTTAACATGGACGTCAATGGGAAACGCACATGTATACGGTTCCATACGGGAAAAACCGTATACGTTTTTACTTTGCACATGCGCATTTGAATTCTAAAGTCCCCACCCAAGACCCCTCCCATTAAAAATGGACAACATTTTCAAAAAAGTATGGGTTTTTTAAAAATAAAAACTGACGGAACTGTATGCACTTTTAAAAACGCATACGGTTTACTTTTTTCCATACTGTTCCATCCGTTTTTTGCCATACGGTTTTCTTTAGAAAAACAGATTGAAAACAGTATGGCAAAAACGTAGTGTGAACCCAGCCTAAGTCAATGTCCAACCCACAAAAGAGCCTTGAAGCATGACTAGAGATAATCAGCCAAACCAGAATCTCCATCTGAAGTTTTGAGGAGCTTCCAGTTACGACAGAGCACCGTGCTGGTCGCTTGGGTGAGACATCTTTGATGTACCTCTCCTTATGAAAAATGCAAGAAGTCACTGACTGGTGAAGAGCTAAAACGGTACTCTGGTGAAAAAAAATTATTTTTCCAAATCAAATGGTTCCAGAAATTTAAAAACAGATTTGTAAATTACTTCTATTAAAAAATCTTTACCCTTCCAGTACTTATCAGCTGTTTTATGTTACAGAGGAAGTTGTGTAGTTCTTTTAGTGCTGGGCGATATGACCAAAAATGAGTATCACGGTATTTTTCTAAAGTATCACGGTATTTATTTATTTTTTACATTGAGACTTGCATTGAGGTGGCGTAGCGGAACTAAATGGGCTTTTGGAACTAAATGATCTGAACACTGGGGCAATGGAGTACCCTTTTAAATAGATGTAACAAACAACCCTACAGCCTCCAGCTGTTGCAAAACTACAACTCCCAGCATGTGGGACTATATAGTAGTGTATAGTATAGGTCAGTGTTTCCCAACTAGGGGTGCCTCCAGCTGTTGCAAAACTACTACTCCCAGCATGCCCGGACAGCCGTTGGCTGTCCGGGCATGCTGGGAGTTGTAGTTTTGCAACAGCTGGAGGGCCTCAACAGCTGGAGGGCCTACTGTAGGTATAGTATATTATACAGACCCCTGTCCATCCCAGAACCCTGACTCACCTTCCCAGTTGCTGCAGGGACCGTCTGGGGAGGGTGGTCCGGGCCATCCATCCTTCCTGTAGTGTCCAGCGGCATTCCGGGTGGAGGGTGAACCGGTACGGGCTGTCCTTCTTCTCCGGGGGTCCTCTTCTCCATTCCGGGCAGGCTCCGGCCTAGTAACGCTGCATAGACGCCACTGCGCAGTGACGTCCGTGCGCAGCGACGCACCTGACGTCACGGTGTAGCGGCTTCTATGCAGCGTACTAGGCCGGAGCCTGCCCGGAGTGGAGAAGAGGACCCCCGGAGAAGGACAGCCCGGACCGGCTCACCCTCCACCCAGAATGCCGCCGGACACTACAGGAAGGATGGATGGCCCGGACCACCCCCATTACGGGTAAGATAAAAAAATTTTAATGACTCGGAGGGTGGGGGAGGGGCCCGACCTGTATAGCGGTATGGGCAAAAATCCATACCGTGGGAGAAAAAAAAACGGTATCCGGTTCATACCGGTATACCGCCCAGCACTAAGTTCTTTCCTGTCTGACCACAGTGCTCTCTGCTGACACCTCCGTGTCAGGAACTGTCCAGAGTATGAGCAAATCCCCATAGCAAACCTCTCCTGCTCTTAAAATGGACAGAGGCGTCAGCAGAGAGCACTGTGGTCAGACTGAAAAAAAACAACTCAACTTCCTCTGTAGTATTCAGCAGCTGATAAGAACTGGAAGGATTAAGATTTTTTTTTTTTTTAGAAGTAATTTACAAAACTGTTTAACTTTCTGGCACCAGTTGATTAGAAAACAATGTTTTCTGCCGGAGTACCCCTCTAATGTCTGTGCCTGAGAGGTCTAATGCGACATCTCAAATGGCCGATCAACGGTGCCTCTTCTCCTCTAAAACATGGATTAGCAAAATTCATGTAGACTTTAGGAGTCAATTAGATTTTTCTTGTCGTCGCCCAAGCCAAATAATAATAATAGGAGAACATTTCGTACCCAATGCTTATCCCACCTTGCCTGCATAAAAACGCTAAAGGATAGGTTTGCTATGGGGATTTGCTCCTACTCTGGACAGTTCCTGACATGGACAGAGATATCAGCAGAGAACACTGGTCCGACTGGAATTAAATAAAAAAAAAGAATTTCCTCTATTGTATACAGCAGCTGATCAGTACTAGAAGGATTAAGATTTTTTAAATATTTTTACAAATCTGTTTAACTTCATTGCCTCTACTCTGTCTAGCCACAGATATACAGTGGTCCCTCAACATACGATGGTAATTCGTTGCAAACGAGCCATCATTTGTCGAATCCATCGTATGTTGAGGGATTCGTGCAATGTAAAGTATAGGAAGCTGTACTCACCTGTCCCCGCCGCTCCCGATGGTGACCCCGGGCCTCTTCTGGGTCCTCCGCTGTCTTCTCCGGTCCTCCGCTGTCTTCCCCGGTCCTCCGCTGTCTTCCGCAAGGCCTTACTGG
>NC_079191.1:17526976-17534476 GCF_029499605.1 Hyla sarda
ACCTATACCCAGGCTGGATAGACATGTAGGCTCCATGGTGCCCTGATCAAAAGAGAATTAATTATTGTTTAAATGCTAAACTCACTGGTAAGGGTAATTGAATTTACAAGATGTACATACAAATGGACTTTTTACAGGACATATATCACAAATGACAACAATCACCCTGCAACATGGATATATTTTGCCATGGTATATGACAACGTGAACTAAGGAGATTCTGCCGTTACTAAGACAAGTTTACATCCAGTCAACCTACTAAAAAAAAGGCCGAAACACATCCCGTTACTTTAGTCCGTTCAATGTTTCCTATGGTAACTGAATAAAGAATTCTATTCACGAGATGGCACTGGACATTTGCATTTTTCTCTACTTTACCAGGGTATAGTACAGCCTCAAGAGAAATTTAGATGGAATAAGAAGGTCCCGCGCACTTACTATCGTGGCTAAATAGGAACATTCCACCTCCGTCCATAAATTAGTGGTGAGAGTCGGGATGTCCACCACCCACTGCGAGTAGGCTCGGGCAAAGGGAAGCTGGGTCCAGCTAATTGAAGTAAAGAGTAAACCTGGGTAAGTGGTTTAGGGAGGTCCGTGGTGCCCAATTGCAGCACCATCTTTGAAAACCCAACAAGCAACTGAAGACAACCAAACTCCGCCCTAAGCGAGCCTTCCAGGGAGTAAAAAATCTATATTGCTTATTTGCAAAGGATGAAAGCAGGTCTTCAGAAAACAGGTGACTTGATGGAATTGAATCCATGTCTACTCCCAAATTGAGCAGCGGCAAAGGGGGAAAATGGGAGAGAGAGACATTAGCCCACCGAGGGGTCCTACGAGAAGGTGACAAGAAGGGAAATATCCCAATGGACCACATCCTATCCACAGTGAAGAAGGGACAGAACAGCATGATAGCCCTACAGCAAACTGGTAAGACCCCAATGTGAGCCAAAAAGGGCTTCGGTTAAAGCAGCAACTACATTTGTCATCAAGGTCAATCCACCATTGAGAAGATACCAGGTGGGATGCCAAGAAGTAATGGTACATATTGGGAGCTGTCTCCTTGGTGCTTTGGTGTCTGGAGGAGAACCAAACTAAGTCTAGGTTTACCCGGCCATAAAAAGATCTCCGGAGGCCCTTTAGAAGCTTGGAGAACTGTTTGGGGGTTAACATGGGAGAAGCATGAAAAAGGTATAAAAATTTGGGGAAACACACCATAATAAAAGTTATTAAACCCACCAAGGATAATAGGAAAGAAGACCAGGGTTGGAGCTGCGCATTAGTTGGTGACAACCCCCTTGTGGACCTCACACTGGATATAGTTATAGATTTTAGGGATGTGTTAGTTGCACAGATGCTGATAAACCAATCGCAGTAACATTTCCTACATGACATCATCGAGTTCTATCACCAAGTAACCCGCACACTGGACGAGGCCAGGAAAAAAAGGAAACAGGTTATCGTCCGGGATTAGTCACTGTTAACATTTATGTGTATTTTCCTAAAGTCCCGAAATCTGGCTGACGATCTCGATATAACACACGGTATCTACAATAATAAAAGAAAGTGAGAAATACAACGTATTCAGCCATGTGGGCCAAATAAAGATGTGGTAATAAGAAAAAAAAAAAAAAAACATCTACAGGGAACAATGTTATGTTAACTATTATTTTATATGGGAAACAGTACTATAGAAGTACATAGGAGCAGTATTATAGTAGTTATATTCTTGTATATAGGAGCAGTATTATAGTAGTTATATTCTTGTATATAGGAGGCAGTATTATAGTAGTTATATTCTTGTATATAGGAGGCAGTATTATAGTAGTTATATTCTTTTATATAGGAGGCAGTATTATAGCAGTTATATTCTTGTATATAGGAGGCAGTATTATAGCAGTTATATTCTTGTATATAGGAGCAGAATTATAGTAGTTATATTCTTGTATATAGAAGCAGTATTATAGTAGTTATATTCTTGTATATAGGAGCAGTATTATAGTAGTTATATTCTTGTATATAGGAGGCAGTATTATAGTAGTTATATTCTTGTATATAGGAGGCAGTATTATAGTAGTTATATTCTTGTATATAGGAGGCAGTAATATAGCAGTTATATTCTTGTATATAGGAGCAGAATTATAGTTGTTATATTCTTGTATATAGGAGCAGTATTATAGTAGTTATATTCTTGTATATAGGAGGCAGTATTATAGTAGTTATATTCTTGTATATAGGAGGCAGTATTATAGTAGTTATATTCTTGTATATAGGAGGCAGTATTATAGTAGTTATATTCTTGTATATAGGAGCAGTATTATAGTAGTTATATTCTTGTATATAGGAGCAGTATTATAGTAGTTATATTCTTGTATATAGGAGCAGTATTATAGTAGTTATATTCTTGTATATAGGAGCAGTATTATAGTAGTTATATTCTTGTATATAGGAGCAGTATTATAGTAGATATATTCTTGTATATAGGGGACAGTATTATAGTAGTTATATTCTTGTATATAGGAACAGTATTATAGTAGTTATATTCTTGTATATAGGAGGCAGTATTATAGCAGTTATATTCTTGTATATAGGAGCAGTATTATAGCAGTTATATTCTTGTATATAGGAGCAGTATTATAGCAGTTATATTCTTGTATATAGGAGCAGTATTATAGCAGTTATATTCTTGTATATAGGAGCAGTATTATAGTAGTTATATTCTTGTATATAGGAGCATTATTATAGTAGATATATTCTTGAATATAGGGGACAGTATTATAGTAGTTATATTCTTGTATATAGGAACAGTATTATAGTAGTTATATTCTTGTATATAGGAGGCAGTATTATAGTAGTTATATTCTTGTATATAGGAACAGTATTATAGTAGTTATATTCTTGTATATAGGGGCAGTATTATAGTAGTTATATTCTTGTATATAGGGGACAGTATTATAGTAGTTATATTCTTGTATATAGGAGCAGTATTATAGTAGTTATATTCTTGTACATAGGAGCAGTATTACAGTAGTTATATTCTTGTATATAGGAACAGTATTACAGTAGTTATGTTCTAGTAATTTTTAATCTTGTAAATTTGAAATTCACCTTCCGACGACATTGTGCCAATAGAGAAGTACAGAGAGAGTACTAGAGAGTTCAGCCAAGTGTAAACATTACATCAGTATAAGGAAACTTCAGAGCGGAGGGTGAGGTAGCAGCATTCTCTAGACCTCTAGACCTGCCTATCCAGAACGAATATCATCAGATGTCTGGAGAATTCTCCTGCTGAACACGTGATATACGCGGAGGATGTAAACCGCTGTGAAGGTACAGAGCACATGGACTGCAGGGCCACACACCTGTATACACATGGGAGGGCCTCGCCTAGTGCATGCAAGCATATGTCCACATAGTGCAGGTGCCTACAGTTTGAAATGCACAGGATAGGCAGGAGGTCTACCATCATGATTTAAAAAAATCAATTAATATTAATAATTATCAGTAATTAGTATTATTAATCTTTTTTCATTATTATTAGTAGTAGTAATAATAATATTTATAGTAATACAATTTACTATAATTATGTATATAAAATGATATAGATATTATAATAATATATTACAATAACAAAGTACCCTTCACCTCTTATTATGAGCCAACATCAAAGTAAAGAACAGGAAATAGAAGAATTATAAAAGAAACCGCCATGGGCTCCCACTCTATGCACCGGGCTCTTCTGGATCCCAGTACTGTGCCATTACTGTTTACCCCTCCATGATGCAGCAGGGGTTAACTCAGTGTTTACCAACCAGGTTGCCTCCAGCTGTTGCAAAACTACAACTCCCAGCATGGCCAGACAGGAATCTGCCACGGGCACCCACTCTATGCACTGGGCGCTTCTAGATCCCATTATTGTGCCGTTACTGTGAACCTCTCCCTGATGTAGCAGGGGTTAACTCAGTGTTCATTAACCAGGGTGCCTTCAACTGTTGCAAAACTACAAATCATGGCTGTCTGGGCATGCTGCAACAGCTGGAGGCACCCTGGTTGGGGAACATTAAGTTAACTTATGGACGTATTTAGGCCTCTAGGGAGGCTATGCCAGGGGGCAGGGAATAAAAGACATGGTTAGCATGACTCTCTGTATTTTTTAGCTGCCAAGTCTTGTGCGAAGAGATCACCTGACAGAGTCAGGATGGGGGCGGGAGGGCGGTCAGAGCTCGGGATCACGGAGAATAGCTAATCCTACATACAGGACCCCGTATATTAAAATTTAAATAGGGCACAGCAGTGTTTCCCAACTGGGTGCCTCTAGCTGTTGCGAAACTACAACTCCCAGCATGCCCGGAAAGCCAAAGGCTGTCCGGGCATGCTGGGAGTTGTAGTTTCACAACGGCTGGAGGCACCCTGGTTGGGAAACACTGGGGCACAGAGTGCCCACAAGCCTTATGCCCGACGACAGAAAGAAATAGCATTTAGTGAAATCTCTACTGCTCTCCAACTTCACCATATCTTCACTGAAAATTGGCAGTCATCCAGATTTCCCTTGATCCTGAAAAGCAAATAGTCCTACATGCTTAGCTTTGGCATCACTGTATTACTAAGCAGGTTTGCTACTCAAAACTTTAGGAATGCTTATATATAAAAAAAAAAAATTAATAATGGATGTAGATACTTTCACTCCGCTTTCCCAGACTCCTGGAAAAAAAATCCATTAGTCATTTAGTGCTACGTTCTGAGATCTTGCAGGAGTGTATACCAAGGAAGGTTTACTATTGGAGACTCAAAAGAAACTGTAACAGGTGGACATATATGATGTCACCAAGCTTTTTCTGAATCCTGAAAGGCAAATCCACTCTGTACTAAAGTGCTCATTCCTTAGCTCTAGTATCACTGTATTATTATGCAGATTTGCTATTTAGGACCCTAAGATTGCTAGAAATTGACATAGTAACATAGTAACATAGTTCATAAGGTTGAAAAAAGACCAGAGTCCATCAAGTTCAACCTATAACCCTAATGAGTCCCTAATGAGTTGATCCAGAGGAAGGAAAAAAACCCTCATATTAGAGGTAAAGACTCCAAATATGGCATCAGAATAAATCCCCGAATCAACCTTCTGTCCATATAAATCTAGTATACATAACCAGTAATGTTACTACTCTCCAAAAATGCATCCATGCCCCTTTTTGAACTCTTTTACAGAGTTCCCCATGACCACCTCCTCAGGCAGAGAATTCCACAGTCTCACTGCTCTTACAGTAAAGAACCCCCGTCTGTGCTGGTGTAGAAACCTTCTTTCCTCTAGACGTAGAGGATGCCCCCTTGTTATACATACAGTCCTGGGTATAAATAGATCATGGGAGAGATCTCTGTACTGTCCCCTGATATATTTATACATAGTTATTAGGTCGCCCCTAAATCTTCTTTTTTCTAAACTAAATAACCCTAATTCTGATAATCTTTCTGGGTACTGTAGTCCTCCCATTCCCCGTATTACTCTGGTTGCCCGTCTTTGAACCCTCTCCAGCTCCACTATATCTTTCTTGTACACTGGTGCCCAGTACTGTACACAGTATTCTATGTGTGGTCTGACTAGTGATTTGTACACAGTATTCTATGTGTGGTCTGACCAGTACTGTACACAGTATTCTATGTGTGGTCTGACCAGTACTGTACACAGTATTCTATGTGTGGTCTGACTAGTGATTTGTACAGCGGTAGAATTATTTCCTTGTCGTGGGCATCTATGCCCCTATTGATGCCCCCCATAACTTTATTTGCCTTGGCAGCAGCTGCCCGAGACTGGTCACTACAGCTAAATTTACTGTTAACTAAGATTCCTAAGTCCTTTTCTATGTCAGTCGTTCTCCCATTTAATACATAATCCCTGCCCGGATTTTTCCTCCCCATGTGCATTACCTTACATATATCAGTGTTGAACCTCATCTGCCACTTCACAGCCCAAACCTTCAACCTATCCATATCCATTTGTAAAAGTACACTGTCCTCTATTGTGTTATCTACTATACATAGTGCACAGTCCTCTATAGTGTTTACTGCTTTATAAAGTTTATTATCATCTGCAAAGATTTCTACTTTACTATTCAATCCCCTCTACAAGGTCATTAATGAATATATTAAATAGAATAGGACCCAAGACTGACCCCTGTGGTCCCCACTAGTAACAGTCACCCAATCAGAATAAATACCATTAATAACCACCTCCATTTCCTATCAGAGCCAGTTACTTACCCACTTACACACATTCTCCCCCAGCCCAATCCTTCTCATTTTATGCACCAACCTATTATGTGGCGCCGTATCAAATGCTTTGGAAAAATCCAGATACACGACATCCAGCGATTCCCCTTGGTCCAGTCTGGAGCTCACCTCCTCATAAAAGCTGATCAGGTTAGTTTGACAGGACCGATCCCTCATAAAGCCATGCTGATATGGTGTCATACATTTATTTTTATCAATGTACTCCAAAATAGCCTCTCTTAGAAAACCCTCAAACAATTTAAATACAACGGAGGTTAAACTAACAGGTCTGTAATTTCCAGGGTCACCTTTTGTCCCCTTTTTAAATATTGGCACCACATTTGCCATGCGCCAGTCCTGGGAACAGTTCTTCTCCCTATAGAGTCCCTGAATATTAAAAATAGAGGTCTGTCTATTACATTACTTAATTCCTTTAGAACACGGGGGTGAATGCCATCTGGACCTGGTGATTTGTCTATTTTGATTTATTGTAGGCGGCACTGTACTTCTTCCTGGGTTAGACAGGTGACCTGTACTTCTTCCTGGGTTAGACAGGTGACCTGTACTGGGGAGTTTACCTTATCTTGCTGTATTTCACCTGGCATTTTATTCTCCCTCGGTGAATACAGTGGAGAAGAATTTGTTTAATATATTAGCTTTTTCCTGATCCCCGTTTATAATTTCTTCCTCATCATTTTTTTTTAAAGGGTCAACATTTTCAGTTTTGACCTTTTTGCTATTTATATAGTTAAAGAACATAATGGACATAGATTCTTACCCAGCTTTTTTCTGCATCCTGAAAGGCAAATACGCATTGTACTATAATGCTGCACCCCCAGCTCCACTTTGACTGTATATTATGCAGATCAGTCTTTTAGGACTCAAGGGAAGCTGAAAACTGTAATAATAAACATGGATGCTCTTACTCAGCTTTCCTAGACTCCTGAGAAGGATATCTGTAATATAGTACTACATACTTCGTATGATTGCAACCTAGACATGGTTGCTATTTAGGATGCTGGAAACTAATGTTGGACATCCAGCTTTCCCTGAAACACAAAAGGCAAATCTTCTTCCCATTATTTAGTACTGCATTCCTAGCTATAGTATCTCAGAATTATTAGTCAAGTTTAGAAAAGCTGGAAACCGCGGTAATGGATAACCAGGTTAGTCACCCAGCTTTGCCAGAAACAGACTTTAAAAAAAGTAGTGCATAAAGTAATGGAGACCGGAAAT